>NC_052176.1:1169421-1194602 GCF_902713615.1 Scyliorhinus canicula | reverse complement strand
CTCCACTCCCCGTGGGAGCCAGTCCCACATTCTCCCCACTCCCCATGGGAGCGAGTCCCACATTCTCCCCACTCCCCGTGGGGTTCGAGTCCCACATTCTCCCCACTCCCCGTGGGAGCGAGTCCCACATTCTCCCCCACTCCCCGTGGGAGCGAGTCCCACATTCTCCCCCACTCCCCGTGGGAGCGAGTCCCACATTCTCCCCCACTCCCCGTGGGAGCCAGTCCCACATTCTCCCCCACTCCCCGTAGGAGCGAGTCCCACATTCTCCCCACTCCCCGTGGGAGCCAGTCCCCACATTCTCCCCACTCCCCGTAGGAGCGAGTCCCACATTCTCCCCCACTCCCCGTGGGAGCGAGTCCCACATTCTCCCCCACTCCCCGTGGGAGCGAGTCCCACATTCTCCCCACTCCCCGTGGGAGCCAGTCCCACATTCTCCCCACTCCCCATGGGAGCGAGTCCCACATTCTCCCCACTCCCCGTGGGAGCGAGTCCCACATTCTCCCCCACTCCCCGTGGGAGCGAGTCCCACAATCTCCCCACTCCCCGTGGCAGCGAGTCCCACATTCAACCCCACTCCCTGTGGGAGCGTGTACCACATTCTCCCCCACTCCCCGTGGGAGCGAGTCCCACATTCTGCCCACTCCCCGTGGGAGCGAGTCCCACATTCTCCCCACTCCCCGTGGGAGCGAGTCCCACATTCTCCTCCTCTCCCCGTGGGGAGCGAGTCCCACATTCTCCCCACTCCCCGTGGGGAGCGAGTCCCACATTCTCCCCACACCCCGTGGGGAGCGAGTCCCACATTCTCCCCACACCCCGTGGGGAGCGAGTCCCACATTCTCCCCACTCTCCGGATAAAGACGTCTCTCCCGAGTCCCCCAGTGGGTTTATTAGTCACTGTCTTGTATCGATGCCCCGTCTTCTGCTGTCTCCAGTGACCTCAGCCTCCTCTTTTCGAGAGAAAATGGGCCCACAGCCCGTTCAATCATTCCTGAAGAGTTCGGACCGGTCAGTTCTGGGATGATCCTTGTTGATTTAATTTGGAATCAGTGGAGAGGTAACGGAAGCTCCAGGGGGTGAGGAGGACGATGGGAAAGCTGGACCTGTTGTGTTTGACAGTGGGAGTGTACAGCCGCCGCACCTTGCACCCACAGCCTGTGGTATTGACTCGAGTACAGGAGCTGAGATATGATTCTGTGCCCGATAATCACGCCCTACGCCAGCTTGCTTTTTACATTTAACATGCCAAACACGGCTGCTTCCGCGAGGGAGAAGTTTCCGGCACAGGGCACCGGGTCCACAGT
Organism: Scyliorhinus canicula; assembly: GCF_902713615.1. Lineage (NCBI taxonomy): Eukaryota > Metazoa > Chordata > Chondrichthyes > Carcharhiniformes > Scyliorhinidae > Scyliorhinus > Scyliorhinus canicula. The sequence continues at coordinate 1,193,298 of NC_052176.1, read as the reverse complement.
ACGTCCAGCAGGCCATTCGGCCCAATGTTTCCCTGCTGGGGTTTGGAGCTCCGCTCTCTACGGGTCTCGTAGCGAGGGCAGGGCCTGTCTGTTTATATGAGAACTGGGGGGGGGTGTCAGCAAGCTGGGCTGGAGGGGGGGGGGGGGAGGGGGTCAGCAAGCTCCCCCACACACAGGGGAGTGGGAATCTGGAACTCTTCCCCCCCCCCACCCAAAAGCTGTCGAGGCTGCGGGGGTGGGGGGGGGTTCAATTGGGAATGTCCAGGCCCCCAGATTGAGAGGTTTTTGTTGGGGAAGGAGGTGAAGGGTTAGGGAACCGAGGTGGGGAGATGGAGTTAAGATTCAGATCAGCATAGGGCAGCACGGTGGCGCAGTGGTTAGCATTGATGCCTACGGCGCTGAGGACCCGGGTTCGAATCCCGGCCCTGGGTCACTCTCCGTGTGGAGTTTGCACATTCTCCCCGTGTCTGCGTGGGTTTCGCCCCCACAACCCAAAGATGTGCAGGGTAGGTGGATTGGCTACGCTAAATTGCCCCTTAATTGGAAAAAAAAAATTGGGTACTCTAAATTTAAAAAAAAAGATTCAGATCAGCAGAGATCTCATTGAATGGGCCTCCTCCTGTCCCACTGTAACAGGCTCGAGGGGCTGAATGGGCTCCTCCTGTTCCTGTGTAACAGGCTCGAGGGGCTGAATGGGCTCCTCCTGTTCCTGTGTAACAGGCTCGAGGAGGGGGCTGAATGGGCCTCCTCCTGTTCCTGTGTAACAGGCTCGAGGGGCTGAATGGCTCCTGTTCCTGTGTAACAGGCTCGAGGAGGGGGCTGAATTGGCACCTCCTGTTCCTGTGTAACAGGCGCGAGGAGGGGGCTGAATGGGCCTCCTCCTGTTCCTGTAATGGAATGAGGGTTGTAAGGAATGGAGGATAGGGAGAGGTGTAGGGGCTGGAGGAGGTTACAGAGATAGGGAGGGTTGTAGGGACTGGAGGAGGTTACAGAGATAGGGAGGGGGTGTAGGGGCTGGAGGAGGTTACAGAGATAGGGAGGGTTGTAGGGGCTGGAGGAGGTTACAGAGATAGGGAGGGTTGTAGGGCCTGGAGGAGGTTACAGAGATAGGGAGGGTTGTAGGGGCTGGAGGAGGTTACAGAGATAGGGAGGGTTGTAGGGGCTGGAGGGGGTTACAGAGATAGGGAGGGTTGTAGGGGCTGGAGGAGGTTACAGAGATAGGGAGGGTTGTAGGGGCTGGAGGAGGTTACAGAGATAGGGAGGGTTGTAGGGCCTGGAGGAGGTTACAGAGATAGGGAGTGGGTGTTGAGGCTAGGTGGTTGCAGACTGAATCCGTGGCCGCCACAATCAGGGGACGGCCGATCGGGGAGCAGGGGAGGCTTCATTGGGGACTGGGGGCTATGTATGCGGTCGGTCTGGCTCGGGCGAGCGGCCGATGTGGGGCACTGTTTTGCCGTTCCAGGTCCATGGGCTGAGTCCGCCATGGAGCACGGTGCGACTTCTGGTCCGGACGTGTGTGGGGGGGGCCTAATCGCCAGCTGGAGCTGCGAGCGTTACGCTGCCTCCCTGCTCGCCCCCAGCGAGACGGACAATCCGTGGCCTTTTGACACCTGTTTTCCTGGCGTGACGGTTTTCACAACAGCGCGGGGACGGAGTTCCCGAAACGGACAATCCAGCCCCCGAACTGTGTCTGATCTGACTCTTGGAAAGAGGGAGTTATTCTGGTGATTTTGGTGTTCCCAAAGGTCAAAGTGCACAATTGCTCGAAACAAAGACCTTGGCCGGGATTCTCCTTTCTGGGGATTAAGTTCCCACGCCGGCGGGTGAACCGGCACCAACCACTCCGTGCGGAATCCTCCGCACGTCCAGGGGCGAGGTGGACGGCGAACGGGTTGGCACCTCCCCAGCCGGCGCCGAAGGGACTGCGCGAGTTCGCGCATGCGCAGACCGGCCGGCGTGGTTCCGCGCATGAGCAGACCGGTTGCCGTGGTTCCGCGCATGCGCAGACCGGTCGGCGTGGTTCCGCGCATGCGCAGACCGGCCGCCGTATTTTGGTGCATGTGCAGACCGGCCGGCGTGGTTCCGCGCATGCGCAGACCGGTCGGCGTGGTTCCGCGCATGCGCAGACCGGCCGGCGTATTTTGGTGTATGCGTAGGGGGTTCTCTTCTCCACGCCAACCATGGCGGAGCCCTACAGGCGCGGAAGGAAGGAATGCCGCCACGGCACAGGCCCGCCCGCAGATCGGTGTGCCCCGATCGCAGGCCAGAGCCACCGTGGGTGCCCCCCCCGAGGACCGCCCCAGCCGACTTACCTGCCAGGTCCCGCCGTGTGGGACCATGTCTTATCCACGTCGGCGGGACTGGCCAAGAACGGACGGCCCATCGAGGCCCGGAGAATCGCCGGGGGGTGGGCGGGGGGGGTCCGCTGCTAACGGCCCTCGACCAGCGTGGCGTGAATCCCACCCTGCCCATAAAACGGCCCCAGAGGATCCAGCAGCCGGCGTCGTGGTGGGATTCACGCTGTCCCCCCCCCCCCCTCCCCCCCCGGCGAGTCTCTCACCCGGCGGGGAGCGCGGAGAATCGCGCCTCAAATCCTCTCAGGAGAGAGCTTTCATGTTTTCATTAGAAAGACGGAGGTTGAGGGGCGGCCTTATAGCGGTCTACAAGATTATGAGGGTGGTGGATAGAGTGGATGGTCAGGCACTCTTTCCCAGGGTGGAGGGGTCAGTCACCAGGGGGCAGGGGTTTAAGGTCCGAGGGGCAAAGTTTAGAGGAGATGTGCGAGGCAGGTGTTTTTACACAGAGGGTGGTGAGTGCCTGGAACACGTTGCCAGGGGAGGCTGTGGAAGCAGATACATTAACGGGGTTCAAAAGGCATCTTGACAAACACATGGATAGGATGGGTATAGAGGGATACGGCACAAGGAAGTGCTCTGTATTGTTCTTTGTTTTTGCTCTTTACTCTGTATCTAACCCCGTGCTGTACCTGTCCTGGGAGTGTTTGATGGAGACAGTGTAGAGGGGGCTTTACTCTGTATCTAACCCCGTGCTGTACCTGTCCTGGGAGTGTTTGATGGGGACAGTGTAGAGGGAGCTTTACTCTGTATCTAACCCCGTGCTGTACCTGTCCTGGGATTGTTTGATGGGGACAGTGTAGAGGGAGCTTTACTCTGTATCTAACCCTGTGCTGTACCTGTCCTGGGAGCGTTTGATGGGGACAGTGTAGAGGGAGCTTTACTCTGTATCTAACCCCGTGCTGTACCTGTCCTGGGAGTGTTTGATGGGGACAGTGTAGAGGGAGCTTTACTCTGTATCTAACCCCGTGCTGTTCCTGTCCTGGGAGTGTTTGATGGGGACAGTGTAGAGGGAGCTTTACTCTGTATCTAACCCCGTGCTGTACCTGCCCTGGGAGTGTTTCAAGGGGACAGTGTAGAGGGAGCTTTACTCTGTATCTAACCCCGTGCTGTACCTGTCCTGGGAGTGTTTGATGGGGACAGTGTAGAGGGAGCTTTACTCTGTATCTAACCCCGTGCTGTACCTGTCCTGGGAGTGTTTGATGGGGACAGTGTAGAGGGAGCTTTACTCTGTATCTAACCCCGTGCTGTCCCTGTCCTGGGAGTGTTTGATGGGGACAGTGTAGAGGGAGCTTTACTCTGTATCTAACCCCGTGCTGTACCTGTCCTGGGAGTGTTTGATGGGGACAGTGTAGAGGGAGCTTTACTCTGTATCTAACCCCGTGCTGTACCTGTCCTGGGAGTGTTTGATGGGGACAGTGTAGAGGGAGCTTTACTCTGTACAAGTATCTCAGTAAAGTACCTGTACCCTATACTATCCAAACCTCCTGTACACAGTTTATTAACAATCCTGTTGCAAGTTATCCCAGCTTTAAATATACACTGAACATGAAAATCTGATACAAATTGTTCCCAAATTCCAAGAATCATATTACAAGCAGTAAGTTGAAACGTTAGACAAACTTTCCCCAAAAATATTTTTCTTGCACATTATTCAAACCATCAAAATAGACGAAGAGGAGATATTATTCCCCGTATTTCCCCAGCGAGGGAAAAGTGCACTTTGCTGTGCCTGATGCGATGGGATCCACTCCACCCAGGTCAGCGAAGGGTTAACACCGATCTCAGTCTCTCAGTGAACGGTGGGTCAGTCGACCAGCGAATCTCACTGCCAAGAGGGTTGGGAGGGGGTGTGGGGGCTGTGGGGGGGAAGGCAGGCGAAGGCTGGATCGCACAGTGATGCCGTTGCAGTCGAATATCCCGCCTGGGCTGACGTCGGTTCCTGGAGCTCTCCCACTTTCCTCAGTCCGAAGTTTGCGATGGGGGGGGGTGGGGGTGGGGGGGGGGGGATAAAGACGTCAAGGTGGGTGGTCTTTGGGGTTTCAAAAGGTCTCCGGTGCGAGGGGGGGGAGACGGGGGAAACGTCAGCCTCAGTCGTCGGCCAGCAACGGAACAGATTGGAGGGGCTGAAGGGCCTCCTGGTCTTGGTGCGGCCTTTCACGCCAGCCAGCGAGCGACTGTGGAGCCCCAGCCGAGGGAGATCGGGCAGAGGTAGATTTTTTGGGGGGGGGGGGGGAGGGTTGGTGTTGGAGGTGCCCCACTCCGCTACGTTGCCAGCTGATCCCGCCACTCAGTGTCCAGCACGGTAACAAACACAGAATCATCAGCAGCGTGCTGCCGCCCCCTCCCCGCTCCCCTGGAAGCCCCCCCCCCCGCCCCTCAGAGAGGCGAGTGGCAGAGACGAGCGATTACGTGCTCTTGCTGTCCAGCAGCGAGCTGAGGGAGCTCTCCATCGCCGCCTCCACCCTCTTCGATTTCCGCGTCAGGGTGCTGTTGGGGTGCGTTTCCTTCACGTGGATGATGTGACCTTCCTGGCTCTCGGCTGTAAAGCCGCAGTCCTCGCACACGTACAGCTTGGCACGTCGCTCCTTGTAGGCGTAAGCCTGCTGCACGCTGTGAATCTTCTTCAGGTGAGACTCCAGTGAGCAGCGCTGTGTGAACGCCTTGTCACACAGGTGGCATTTATATGGACGGATACCTGCTCGGATAAACCCGCTGTTACTGACTGTTACACAAAGCACCTTTAACCACATTACAATTCAGATAAAATCAAACACAGACCCGCGCTGCCAGAGGGTCAGTACTGAGGGAGTGCTGCACTGTCAGAGGGTCAGTACTGAGGGAGTGCCGCACTGTCAGAGGGTCAGTACTGAGGGAGTGCCGCACTGTCAGAGGGTCAGTACTGAGGGAGCGCTGCACTGTCAGACGGTCAGTACTGAGGGAGTGCCGCACTGTCAGAGGGTCAGTACTGAGGGAGTGCCGCACTGTCAGAGGGTCAGTACGGAGGGAGTGCCGCACTGTCAGAGGGTCAGTACTGAGGGAGTGCCGCACTGTCAGAGGGTCAGTACTGAGGGAGTGCCGCACTGTCAGAGGGTCAGTACTGAGGGAGTGCCGCACTGTCAGAGGGTCAGTACTGAGGGAGTGCTGCACTGTCAGAGGGTCAGTACTGAGGGAGTGCCGCACTGTCAGAGGGTCAGTACTGAGGGAGTGCCGCACTGTCAGAGGGTCAGTACTGAGGGAGTGCCGCACTGTCAGAGGGTCAGTACTGAGGGAGTGCCGCACTGTCAGAGGGTCAGTACTGAGGGAGTGCCGCACTGTTCGCGAATCAGTTGTTGGGAACACAGGAACAGAAGGAGACATTCAGCCCCCCCCCTGTTACAGTGGGACAGGAGGAGGCCCATTCAGCCCCCTCCTTGGGCCCCCCCCCCCCCCCCCGCGCAGCCTCGACAGCTTTTAGTGGGGGCGGGGGGCGTTCCAGATTCCCACTCCCCTGTCCAGAGGGAATCGTGTCGCTCTCGACCCTATCGAATCCTTTCGGCAATTTAAACCCCCCGCCCCCTCCTCGATTTGATGACCCCTCAATGTCCCGTACTCGAGGGGGGAGAACACGCGCCTCATCTTGCGACCTGTCCTCGGAACTTAACCCTTTCAGCCCCGTGATCGTTCTGGCGAATCTACATCGGACCCCCCCCCCCCCCCCCAGGGGGAATATCCCCAGCCCGAGGGGTATTGGGGGGGGGGGGGGGGGGGCAGAATTATAAACCCTTGCGGTGGGCCACGCCACCACCTAACACAAATTGAAACTGAAACAGGGTTCCACCGCTCCTCTTACCCGTGTGCGTCCGGACATGCCGCTTGAGGTCGAATGTGTCGTTGAATCCTTTCCCGCAGAAGTTACAAAGGTGACGTTTCACCTCATTGTGGCAGTTCAGGTGCCTGTTGAGCATTCGCTGGTACTGGAAGGTTTTCTGGCAAAAGGGGCAGCAATATTTCTCATCTGTGCACACTCCGCTGGTCACCTGGAAAACATGCATCTGTTCACATCGGCTCCGACGCACGTTCCGACTGCGCCCCGCTCCCCCCCCCCCCCCCCCCCCCCCCCCCCCCCTCTCAGGCCCACCAAGTCCAGGAACAGCCTCGTTCCTGGACTTGAGAGGGAGAACGTGCCAACTCCACACGGACAGTGACCCAGAGCCGAGATCGAAACCGGGTCCTCGGCGCCGTGAGGCAGCAGCGCTAACCCACTGCGCCGCCTGCCCTGCCAGTCATACGTTTAAATCCACTCCAGACGCATGAACCTCATAATCCAGTCCGTGACTCGCGGTGACGATACTGAGGGACCGCCGCACTGTCAGAGGGTCAGTACTGAGGGAGTGCCGCACTGTCAGAGGGTCAGTACTGAGGGAGCGCTGCACTGTCAGAGCGACAGTACTGAGGGAGTGCCGCACTGTCAGAGGGTCAGTACTGAGGGAGTGCCGCACTGTCAGAGGGTCAGTACTGAGGGAGTGCCGCACTGTCAGAGGGTCAGTACTGAGGGAGTGCCGCACTGTCAGAGGGTTAGTACTGAGGGAGTGCTGCACTGTCAGAGAGTCAGTACTGAGGGAGTGCCGCACTGTCAGAGGGTCAGTACTGAGGGAGTGCTGCACTGTCAGAGGGTCAGTACTGAGGGAGCCGCACTGTCAGAGGGTCAGTACTGAGGGAGTGCCGCACTGTCAGAGGGTCAGTACTGAGGGAGCGCCGCACTGACAGAGGGTCAGTACTGAGGGAGTGCCGCACTGTCAGAGGGTCAGTACTGAGGGAGCCGCACTGTCAGAGGGTCAGCACTGAGGGAGCCGCACTGTCAGAGGGTCAGTACTGAGGGAGTGCCGCACTGTCAGAGGGTCAGTACTGAGGGAGTGCCGCACTGTCAGAGGGTCAGTACTGAGGGAGTGCCGCACTGTCAGAGGGTCAATACTGAGGGAGTGCCGCACTGTCAGAGGGTCAGTACTGAGGGAGTGCCGCACTGTCAGAGGGTCGGTACTGAGGGAGTGCTGCACTGTCAGAGGGTCAGTACTGAGGGAGTGCCGCACTGTCAGAGGGTCAGTACTGAGGGAGCGCCGCACTGTCAGAGGGTCAGTACTGAGGGAGTGCCGCACTGTCAGAGGGTCAGTACTGAGGGAGCGCCGCACTGTCAGAGGGTCAGTACTGAGGGAGCGCCGCACTGTCAGAGGGTCAGTACTGAGGGAGTGCCGCACTGTCAGAGGGTCAGTACTGAGGGAGTGCCGCACTGTCAGAGGGTCAGTACTGAGGGAGTGCCGCACTGTCAGAGGGTCAGTACTGAGGGAGTGCCGCACTGTCAGAGGGTCAGTACTGAGGGAGTGCCGCACTGTCAGAGGGTCAGTACTGAGGGAGTGCCGCACTGTCAGAGGGTCAGTACTGAGGGAGTGCCGCACTGTCAGAGGGTCAGTACTGAGGGAGTGCCGCACTGTCAGAGGGTCAGTACTGAGGGAGTTCTCCCCGGTGTCCTGGGCCAATATTTATCCCTCGCCCAACATCAGTAAAAACAGATGATCTGGGCCATTCTCACATTGCTGTGTGTGGGATCTTGCTGTGTGTAAATTGACTGCTGCGTTTCCCAAATCACAACAGTGACCTCACTTCAAAAAAATACTCCTTCATTGTGAGTGAGACACTTTGGGGCGTCCCGAGGGAGGGTTTTAGATGTTCTGTTTACAATGTATACGTGGTTTATACCTTCATCTTGGATCGAATGTACCCCTGGTGGACATTGTGGTGGAATCCAGTTTCAGTGTCCTGTACAGATGTGCTAGAGTCCGTGTCGTAGGCAGATTCCTTCTCGATGTTCTCCTCCACTGACAGAGATAACGGTGCCTCATCGATTTCAGACTCTTTGTAATGAAAAATATCTAGGGGATCTAAAGAAAGAATTATTTGCAAACATCATCGAGGAAAGCCAGCATGTTACAGAGATAGGGAGGGGTGTAGGGGCTGGAGGAGGTTACAGAGATAGGGAGGGGGTGTAGGGCTGGAGGAGGTTACAGAGATAGGGAGGGATGTAGGGGCTGGAGGAGGTTACAGAGATAGGGAGGGTTGTAGGGGCTGGGGTAGGTTACAGAGATAGGGAGGGTTGTAGGGACTGGAGCATGTTACAGAGATAGGGAGGGTTGTAGGGGCTGGGGAAGGTTACAGAGGTAGGGAGGGTTGTAGGGGCTGGGGAAGGTTACAGAGATAGGGAGGGTTGTTCTGGGCTGGAGGAGGTGTCAGAGATAGGGAGGGAGGGAGGGGGTTTCAGAGATAGGGAGGGTTGTAGGGGCTGGGGAAGGTTACAGAGATAGGGAGGGTTGTAGGGGCTGGAGGAGGTTACAGAGATAGGGAGGGTTGTAGGGGCTGGAGGAGGTTACAGATATAGGGAGGGTTGTAGGGGCTGGGTAAGGTTACAGAGATAGGGAGGGTTGAAGGGACTGGAGGAGGTTACAAGGAGAGGGAGGGTTGTAGAGGCTGGAGGAGGTTACAGAGATAGGGAGGGTTGTAGGGGCTGGAGGTGACAGATAGGGAGGGAGGGAGGAGGTTACAGAGATAGGGAGGGTTGTAGGGGCTGGGGAAGGTTACAAAGATAGGGAGGATTGTAGGGACTGGAGGAGGTGACAGAGATAGGGAGGGAGGAGGTTACAGAGATAGGGAGGGTTGTAGGGGCTGGAGGAGGTTACAGAGATAGGGAGGGTTGTAGGGGCTGGAGGAGGTTGCAGAGATAGGGAGGGGTGTAGTGGCTGGAGGAGGTTACAGAGATAGGGAGGGTTGTTGGGGCTGGAGGAGGTTACAGAGATAGGGAGGACTGGAGGTGGTTACAGAGATAGGGACAGTTGTAGGGACTGGAGGAGGTTACAGAGATAGGGACGGTTGTAGGGGCTGGAGGAGGTTACAGAGATAGGGAGGGTTGTAGGGGCTGGAGGAGGTTACAGAGATAGGGAGGGTTGTTGCGGCTGGAGGAGGTTACAGAGATAGGGAGGGTTGTTGCGGCTGGAGGAAGTTACAGAGATAGGGAGGGTTGTAGGGGCTGGAGGAGGTTACGGAGATAGGGAGGGTTGTCGGGGCTGGAGGAGGTTACAGAGATAGGGAGGGTTGTCGGGGCTGGAGGAGGTTACAGAGATAGGGAGGGGTGTAGGGGCTGGAGGAGGTTACAGAGATTGGGAGGGGTGTAGGGGCTGGAGGAGGTTACAGAGATAGGGAGGGGTGTAGGGGCTGGTGGATGTTACAGAGATTGGGAGGACTGGAGGAGGTTACAGAGATAAGGAGGGTTGTCGGGGCTGGAGGAGGTTACAGAGATAGGGAGGGTTGGAGGGGCTGGAGGAGGTTACAGAGATAGGGAGGGTTGTCGGGGCTGGAGGAGGTTACAGAGATAGGGAGGGGTGTAGGGGCTGGAGGAGGTTACAGAGATTGGGAGGGGTGTAGGGGCTGGAGGAGGTTACAGAGATAGGGAGGGGTGTAGGGGCTGGTGGATGTTACAGAGATTGGGAGGACTGGAGGAGGTTACAGAGATAAGGAGGGTTGTCGGGGCTGGAGGAGGTTACAGAGATAGGGAGGGTTGGAGGGGCTGGAGGAGGTTACAGAGATAGGGAGGGTTGGAGGGGCTGGAGGAGGTTACAGAGATAGGGAGGGGTGTAGGGGCTGGAGGAGGTTACAGAGATAGGGAGGGGGTGTAGGGGCTGGAGGAGGTTACAGAGATAGGGAGGGGGTGTAGGGGCTGGAGGAGGTTACAGAGATAGGGAGGGGTGTAGGGGCTGGAGGAGGTTACAGAGATAGGGAGGGTTGTAGGGGCTGGAGGAGGTTACAGAGATAGGGAGGGTTGTAGGGGCTGGAGGAGGTTACAGAGATAGGGAGGTGTGAATCCGGCCCACGCTGTGACCAGGGAGGATACTGGTTGAGTTCCATTCTCTGGTGAGCAATGAATTTGCTAACCTGCCTCGCAGATCCACAGAAAGTTGCTGGACCATTGGGAACAAGTCTAAACATCTTGAATATTGCAGCAACCCCCATAGACACTCTGTCTGACAATCCAGCAATTATATACCGGTGCTTTCCGAGACAGCAGAAGGCAGCTGGAGGGGGAGCAGAGGTGAAGTTTCCTAATAAATCACAACTTTAATGATTTCTTTTTAACAAAGTAGTTTTCAGGAAGTTTGTAAAACGTTACTTTCTGGTCAGAATCAAAGCTTCTTAGACCTGGATCAAGGTGCTTGACACAATTTTTAAAAAATAACATAAAGGCCCATCTAGGAGCTGGATATTATTAACAAATACAGTCACACCTCTGTCCATTGCTCAACCCAGTGGAGAGAATGGGAACAGGGTGGTGTGTACGCTGTGAAGTTTCAGCCACAGCATTTATTCCAACTTTTAAACTCAAGAAAGTTTTCCAAAACTGTCCAAGTCTACAGTTTGTGAACTTGCGTTTTTAAAAGTTATATTTTCATATATATCAAACATGGAACGGGTGCAGAGGAGATTTACCAGGATGTTGCCTGGTATGGAGGGAAAATCTTATGAGGAAAGGCTGATGGACTTGAGGTTGTTTTCGTTAGAGAGAAGAAGGTTAAGAGGTGACTTAATAGAGGCATACAAAATGATCAGAGGGTTAGATAGGGTGGACAGTGAGAGCCTTCTCCCGCGGATGGAGGTGGCTAGCACGAGGGGACATAGCCTTAAATTGAGGGGTAATAGATATAGGACAGAGGTCAGAGGTGGGTTTTTTACGCAAAGAGTGGTAGAGGCCGTGGAATGCCCTACCTGCAACAGTAGTGAACTCGCCAACATTGAGGGCATTTAAAAGTTTATTGGATAAGCATATGGATGATAAAGGCATAGTGTAGGTTAGATGGCCTTTAGTTTTTTTTCCATGTCGGTGCAACATCGAGGGCCGAAGGGCCTGTACTGCGCTGTATCGTTCTATGTTCTATGTCCCCGTGTCATTATCCCCAACATAAACCTCCAACAAACTAAATCCCTCCAAATCTTTATGCAGACTTATTGGGTTTTAAAGGATAAAATCCTTTATTTCAATTTAATTTTTTTAAAACCCAGAACTGAGATATCCGCAAAGCTTATTTCTGGATGTGGGAACAGTGTCCCAAAACTTCTGGGCAGAATGTATCCCTTCTGGGTAGAATGGATCAATTTCGGGGATAGTGGATCCCTTCTGAACAATGGATCGTTTCCGTGCTCAGTGGATCCCTTTCAGATGCAATGGGTTCTTCCCGGGCATAGTGGATCCTTCCCAGACACTGGAACGTTCCGAGACACAAGTGGGTCCTTCCGAAACACAGTTGATTGTTTTCCCTACCAAGTTGGTCCCTCCCAGGTACAATCGATCCGTCCCAGGTACAATCGATCCCTCCCAGGCACAATAGATCCCTCCCAGACACAATAGATCCCATCCAGGTACAATCGATCCCATCCAGACACAATAGATCTCTCCCAGGCACAATAGATCCCTTCAATGCACAATAAATCGTCCCAGACACAAAAGATCCCTCCCAGGCACAATATAACCCTCACATACACAATAGATCCCTCCCATACACAATACCCCCCCCCCCCCCCGTGGGCACAATAGATCCCCCCCAGGCACAATAGATCCCTCCCAGGCACAATATATCCCCCAGACACAATAGATCCTCCCATACACAATAGATCCCCGCCAGGCACAATAGATCCCTCCCATGCACAATAGATCCCCAGACACAATATATCCCTCCCAAGCATAATAGATCCCTCCCAGGCTCAATAGATCCCTCCCAGGCACAATAGATCTCTCCCAGGCACAATATATCCTCCCAGACACAATAGATCCCTGCCATACACAATAGATCCCCGCCAGGCACAATAGATCCCTCCCAGGCACAATAGATCCCTCCCAGGCACAATAGATCCCTCCCAGGCACAATAGATCCCTCTCAGGCACAATGGATCCCTCCCAGGCACAATAGATCCCTCCCAGGCACAATAGATTCCTCACAGGCACAATATATCCATCCCAGGCACAATAGATACCTCCCAGACACAATAGACCCCCCCGGGCACAATAGATCCCTCACAGACACAATATATACCTCCCAGGCACAATATATACCTCCCAGGCACAATAGATACCTCCCAGACACAATAGACCCCCCCGGGCACAATAGATCACCCCCCACCCCCGGGCACAATAGACCCCTGGGCACAATAGATCCCCTCAGGCACAGTAGATCCCTCCCAAGCACAATATATCCCTCCCAGGCACAATAGATCCCTCCCAGGCACAATATATACCTCCCAGGCACAATAGATCCCTCTCATACACAATAGATCTCTCCCAGGCACAATAGATACCTACCAGGCACAATAGATACCTACCAGGCACGGTATATCCTCCAGACACAATAGATCCCCATGCACAATAGATCTCTTTCAGACACAATAGATCCCTCTCATGCACAATAGATCCACCCCAGGCATAATAGATCCCTCCCAGGCACAATAGATCCATCCCAGGCACAATATATACCTCCCAGGCACAATAGATCCCTCCCAGACACAATAGATCCCCCAGACACAAAAGATCCCTTCCATACACAATAGATCCCTATCGGATACAATAGATCCCTACCGAATACAATAGATCCCTTGCATACACAATAGATCCCTACCATACACAATAGATCCCTCCCAGGCACAATAGACCCCTCTCAGGCCCAGTGGATCCTTCTTAGCACATGATCCTTCTGAAACACAAGCAGGTCCTTCCCAAACACAATGGATAATTTTCTGTAAAATGTTGACCCCTGTCAGGTGCAATGGATCCCTCCTGGTCACAGTGGATCCCTGTAGCTCCAGTTGATCCCTCTTGGTCACAGTGGATCCCAGCCAGGTGTAGTAAACACCTCCTGGTCACTGTGGATCCCTGTCAGTTGCAGCTGATCCCTGCAGGTGCAATGGATCCCTCTTGGCCACAGTGGATCCCTATCAGGTGTAGTGGATACCTATTGGTCACAGTGGATCCCTGTCAAGTGCAGTAAATACCTCCGTGTCACAGTGGATCCATGCCAGGTGCAGTTGATCCCTCCTGGTCATAGTGGATCCATGTCAGTTGCAGTTGATCCATCCTGTGCACAGTGGGTCCCTGTCAGATGCAGTGGATCCCTCCTGATCACAGTGGATCCATGTCAGTTGCAGTTGATCCATCCTGTGCACAATGTGTCCCTGCCAGATGCAGTGGACCCCTGTCAGGTATAGTGGATCCCTCCTGGGCAGAGTGGATCCCTCCTGCGCACAGTGGATCCTTTCTGGGTACACTGTGTCCTTCCTGGGCACAGTGGATCCCTGTCAGGCACAGTGGATCCATCCTGGACACAGTGGATCCCTGCCAGGCATAGTGGATCCCTGTCCGGCCCAGTTGATCTGCCCTGGGTACAGTGGATCCCTCCTGGACACTGGACCTCTGTCAGGTACAGTAGATCCCTCCTGGACACAGCGGATCCCTGTCAGACACAGTGGATCCCTCCTGGGCACAGCGGGTCCCTGTCCGGCACAGTGGATCCCTGCCAGACACAGTGACTCCCTGCTAGGCACAGTGGATCTCTGCCAGACACAGCGGATCCCTGTCAGACACAGTGGCTCCCTGCCAGACACAGTGGATCCCTGTCAGGCACAGTGGATCCCTGCCAGACACTGTGGATCCCTGCCAGACACAGTGGCTCCCTGCCAGACACAGCGGATCCCTGTTAGACACAGTGGATCCCTGTCAGACACAGTGGATCCCTGCCAGGCACAGTGGATCCTGCCAGACACAGCAGATCCCTGTTAGACACAGTGGATCCCTGCCAGGCACAGTGGATCCCTGCCAGACAGAGCGGACCCCTGTCAGGCACAGTGGATCCCTGCCAGGCACAGTGGATCCCTGCCAGACAGAGCGGACCCCTGTCAGGCACAGTAGATCGCTGCCAGGCACAGTGGATCCCTGTCAGACACAGCGGATCCCTGCCAGGTACAGTGGATCCCTCCTGGTCACAGCGGATCCCTGTCAGACACAGTGGATCCTTGCCAGACACAGTGGATCCTTGCCATGTACAGTGGATCCCTACCCAACACAGTAGATCACTGCCATACATAGTGGATCCCCGCCTGGCACAGTGGATCGCTGCCAGACACAGTGGATCCCTGCCAGACACAGTGGATCCCTCCTTGTCACAGTGGATCTCTGTCAGGCACAGCAGATTCCTGCCAGACACAGTGGATCGCTGCCAGACACAGTGGATCCCTGCCAGACAGAGCGTCCCCTGTCAGACACAGTGGATCCCTGCCAGACACAGTGGATCCCTGCCAGGCACAGTGGATCCCTGCCAGACACAGTGGATCCCTGCCAGACACAGTGGATCCCTGCCAGGCACAGTGGATCCCTGCCAGGCACAGTGGATCCCTGCCAGACAGAGCGGACTCCTGTCAGGCATAGTAGCTCGCTGCCAGACACAGTGGATCGCTGCCAGACACAGTGGATCCCTGCCAGACACAGCAGATCCCTGCCAGGTACAGTGGATCCCTCCTGGTCACAGCTGGTCCCTGCCAGGCACAGTGGATCATTGCCAGACACAGTGGATCCCTGCCACGCACAGTGGATCCCTGCCAGACAGAGCGGACTCCTGTCAGGCATAGTAGCTCGCTGCCAGACACAGTGGATCGCTGCCAGACACAGTGGATCCCTGCCAGACACAGCGGATCCCTGCCAGGTACAGTGGATCCCTCCTGGTCACAGCTGGTCCCTGCCAGGCACAGTGGATCATTGCCAGACACAGTGGATCCCTGCCACGCACAGTGGATCCCTACCCAACACAGTAGATCACTGTCATACATAGTGGACCCCTGCCTGGCACAGTGGATCGCTGCCAGACACAGTGGATCCCTGCCAGGCATAGTGGATCCCTACCAGACACAGTGGATCCCTCCTTGTCACAGTGGATCCCTGTCAGGCACAGCGGATTGCTGCCAGACACAGTGGATCCCTGCCAGACAGAGCGGACCCCTGTCAGACACAGTGGATCCCTGCCAGACACAGTGGATCTCTGCCAGGCACAGTGGATCCCTGCCAGACAGAGCGGACCCCTGTCAGACACAGTGGATCCCTGCCAGACACAGTGGATCCCTGCCAGACACAGTGGATCCCTGCCAGGCACAGTGGATACCTGCCAGACAGATCGGATCCCTGCCAGGCACAGTGGATCCCTGCCTGGCACAGCGGATCCCTGTCAGGCACAGTGGATCCCTTTCAGGCACAGTGGATCCCTGCCAGGCACAGTGGATCCCCCCTGGTCACAGCGGATCCCATTCAATTGTTGCTGGCGATACCAGACTGAGGACGTCCCAATGTACCCACAGGTCTGTCCATGTACTTACGGGGGATGTAGATGTCCGCCCTCAACTCATCAGGAATCTCTCCCCAACTTCGAAGCTTTGAATTCGCACTGCGAGTTTTCACCAGAAATGCCCTCGGCATCTTGTGTCTGAACAGTTGCTTCAGGATAAACGTACTTGTGGGTCAGTTCCCTCCAACTCCAGTCACTGCCGGAGAGAGAGGCAGAGAGAGAGCCTGGTGTGGGGTAATGAACTCGACAATCTCTCTTGCTCTCCCTTCTTGGTCTTTGCACTGTTACTTCTGGAAGCAAAGGAACGACACCTGTGTGACTTAAAAGAGAAACAAGATTTCTAGAACCGGCTCTACTGCTTTCCCTCTCTCTCTTCCTGTCCCTCTATCTCTCTCTCTCTCTGCCTATCTCTGTACCTGTCTTTCCCTCTCTCTTTCTCTCCCTCTCCCTCTGTCTCTCTCTCTCTCTCTCCCCCTCTCTCTCTGTCACTCTATCTCTCTGCCTCTCTCTCTCTCTGTCCCCCTCTCTCTCTGTCTCGCTCTCTCTCTCTGTCTCTTCCCTCTCTCTCTGTCTCTGTCACTCTATCTCTCCGTCTCTCTCGCTCTCTGCCTGTCTATCTCTGTACCCGTCTTTCCCTCTATCTCTCCCTCTCTCTCCCTCCCTCTCTGTCTCTCTCTCTCCCCCCCCCCCCTCTGTCTCTCTATCTTTCTGTATCTCCCTCTCTCTCCGTCCCTCTCTGTCTCTCTCTCCCCCCCCCCCCCTCTGTCTCTCTCTATCTTTCTGTCTCTCTCTCTCTCTCCGTCCCTCTCTGTCTCTCTCTCTCTCTCTCTCCCCCCCCCCCTCTGTCTCTCTATCTTTCTGTCTCTCTCTCTCTCTCTCTCCGTCCCTCTCTGTCTCTCCCTCTCTCTCCCTCCCTCTCTGTCTCTCTCACTCTATCTCTAACTGTCTCTCCCTGTACCTCTCTCCCTCTCTGTCTCTCTCACTCTAGCTCTAACTGTCTAACTGTCTCTCCCTGTACCCCTCTCCCTCTCACTCTTTCTACCTGTTTCTCTCTCTCTCTCTCAGCAGGAGGTGAGTCTGTCAGCTCCCCTCTCTCCTTCCCTCCCTGACTTGAAGAGGAACAGATCACTGTTGGTGGGACCCACCTTTAATCCAGGTAGCAGAGCAGTCGCAGAGTTGGAAAGCAGGAACCTGGACATTAACGCATGCGCTGACAGATAACGGTGGTGCTGTGGCCAACACACACCTGTCTAAATGCTGCTGACACACACACTGTCTTAAAGCAACCTCTCCCCCAACACATACCTCCCATCCAACCGCCCTGACTCATTGCATTGCCCAAACAAAACTGCAAAATAACATTCTGATTTCTCCAATTGCATCCCATCTCCGCAGAATAGTTTCCAAGAAATGCTCAATAAAGCGAAGGTAAGCCTGCCCCTCCACAGACAGATACCTACCTCCTGCCCAACTATCTATTCACTCAAACATTCCCCCACCTCTGCAAGAGGACGCGAGGCGGGTGCCGCACTTTACTGTCTTTATTCCAGCAACTTTCGTTAATCTCGAGAGGCTCAGATGCAGAGAGCAAATGCTGGAGTAGCTCAGCCTCACTGGGGGGGGGGGGGGGGGGGGGGGGGGTCTGGGAAGCGGAGTTAATGTTTCAGGACCAACATGAACTTTTCTTTAGCATTCTGTAGCAGCTGGGATTCTTCTTAATCATGATAATAATTTTTATTATTGTCACCAGTCGGCTGACATTAACGCTGCAATGAGGTTACTGTGAAAATCCCCCTTGTCGCCACATTGCGGCGTTTGCTCAGGTACACACGGGGGAGAATTCAGAATGTCCAATTCACCCAACAAGCACGGGCGGGATTTCACCCCCACCCCGGCCAGGTCGGAGAATCCCACTCCTTCCTTCCGCGCTGGCCCCTGTAGGGCTCCAACCCCTCCGGTGTCGACCTAGCCCCTGAGACAGGTGAGAATTCCCCACCTTGGGGGCCCGTTGCCGCCGGAGTTGCTGGCGCCGGATTTCCGGCCGGCGTGGGGGCTCAGTTCCCGGAAGGGAAAATCGCAGCCCACGTCTTTCGGGACTTGTGGGGGGGAAACCGGAGCACCCGGAGGAAACCCACGCAGACACGGGGAGGACGTGCAGACTCCGCACAGACAGTGAGCCAAGCCGGGAATCGAACCTGGGACCCTGGCTTCCCCCTTCAAATTTATCAACTCTATTCACCTCGGGCGCTCCTTGTGCGACGAAGTCCCACATTCTCCCCCACTCCCTGTGGGGAGCGAGTCCCATATTCTCCCCACTCCCCGTGGGAGCGAGTCCCACATTCTCCCCACTCCCCGTGGGAGCGAGTCCCACATTCCCCCCACTCGCTGTGGGAGCGAGTCCCACATTCTCTCCACTCCCCGTGGGAGCGAGTCCCACATTCTCCCCACTCCCCGTGGGGAGCAAGTCCCACATTCCCCCCACTCCCCGTGGGAGCGAGTCCCACATTCCCCCACTCCCCGTGGGAGTGAGTCCCACATTCTCCCCACTCCCCGTGGGAGTGAGTCCCACATTCTCCCCGCTCCCCATGGGAGCGAGTCCCACATTCTCCCCACTCCCCGTGGGAGCGAGTCCCACATTCTCCCCACTCCCCGTGGGAGCGAGTCCCACATTCTCCCCACTCCCCGTGGGAGCGAGTCCCACATTCTCCCCACTCCCCGTGGGAGCGAGTCCCACATTCTCCCCACTCCCCGTGGGAGCGAGTCCCACATTCTCCCCACTCCCCGTGGGAGCGAGTCCCACCTTCTCACCCACTCCCCGTTGGAGCGAGTCCCACATTCTCCCCACTCCCCGTGGGAGCGAGTCCCACATTCTCCCCACTCCCCGTGGGAGCGAGTCCCACATTCTCCCCACTCCCCGTGGGAGCGAGTCCCACATTCTCCCCACTCCCCCTGGGAGCGAGTCCCACATTCTCCCCACTCCCTGTGGATTTGTTACATTAAGTAGAGGCAATTGCTTCCCAGCAGTGAATATTCATAGCATGAGAGTGGGTCAGAATCTGGGTGTGAGGGGCTCCCTCTGATAAACTCCACAAAACTGATTAATAGGCTGCTTTCCAGACAGACACAGGAAAACTTCTGCAAATAGATTTGCTATAATGGATACAGTATTAACATCAGATCCATATATTGCTTCCATTAACAGACAGATGATTCCTGGTGTTCCTCATTTTGACTCCAATGCATTCATTCCAAAACAAGTTAGCTTGTTGAAAACCTGTTAGGTTACAGGGCCTGTTGGTTCCGTGTCAAACCTACAGTTACAAGAGGCAGAAAATGCCCCCGGCGGAACAGACGGAGAGTCTGTTTACACAGCATTTACTGCGGGCGTGGTGCTCTTAAAGCGACAGGACTGCAAAAATAGAAGTAACTTCACAGAATTGGGGCCCTCATCACAGGGTGACCCCCCTCCCTCACGCACAGGACTGAGGGAGTGCCGCACTGTCAGAGGGTCAGTACTGAGGGAGCGCCGCACTGTCAGAGGGTCAGTACTGAGGGAGCGCCGCACTGTCAGAGGGTCAGTACTGAGGGAGTGCTGCACTGTCAGAGGGTCAGTACTGAGGGAGTGCCGCACTGTCAGAGGGTCAGTACTGAGGGAGTGCCGCACTGTCAGAGGGTCAGTACTGAGGGAGTGCTGCACTGTCAGAGGGTCAGTACTGAGGGAGTGCTGCACTGTCAGAGGGTCAGTACTGAGGGAGTGCCGCACTGTCAGAGGGTCAGTACTGAGGGAGTGCCGCACTGTCAGAGGGTCAGTACTGAGGGAGTGCCGCACTGTCAGAGGGTCAGTACTGAGGGAGTGCCGCACTGTCAGAGGGTCAGTACTGAGGGAGCGCCGCACTGTCAGAGAGTCAGTACTGAGGGAGCGCTGCACTGTCAGAGGGTCAATACTGAAGGAGTGCTGCACTGTCAGAGGGTCAGTACTGAGGGAGTGCTGCACTGTGGGAGGGTCAGTACTGAGGGAGTGCTGCACTGTCAGAGGGTCAGTACTGAGGGAGTGCCGCACTGTCAGAGGGTCAGTACTGAGGGAGTGCTGCACTGTCAGAGGGTCAGTACTGAGGGAGCCGCACTGTCAGAGGGTCAGTACTGAGGGAGTGCCGCACTGTCAGAGGGTCAGGACTGAGGGAGTGCCGCACTGTCAGAGGGTCAGTACTGAGGGAGCCGCACTGTCAGAGGGTCAGTACTGAGGGAGTGCCGCACTGTCAGAGGGTCAGTACTGAGGGAGTGCCACACTGTCAGAGGGTCAGTACTGAGGGAGCGCCGCACTGTCAGAGGGTCAGTACTGAGGGAGCGCCGCACTGTCAGAGGGTCAGTACTGAGGGAGTGCCGCACTGTCAGAGGGTCAGTACTGAGGGAGCGCCGCACTGTCAGAGAGTCAGTACTGAGGGGGTGCCGCACTGTCAGAGGGTCAGTACTGAGGGAGAGCCGCACTGTCGGAGGCGGAGTGCTGAGGCAATGCACGGCAGCACAGCTCCAGGGTCCCAGGTTCGATTCCCCGCTGGGGTCACTGTCGGTGCGGAGCCTGCACGTTCTCCCCGTGCCTGCGTGGGTTTCCTCCGGGCGCTCCGGTTTCCTCTCACAAGTCCCGAAAGACGTGCTTGTTGGGTGAATGGACATTCTGAATACTCCCTCTGTGTACCCTAACAGGCGCAGGAATGTGGCGACGAGGGGATTTTCACAATAACTTCATTGCAGTGTTAATGTAAGCCTACTTCTGACAATACAGATTCTCAAAGAAAAAGAAAAAAAACACAGCACAGGTTCAGCAGAAAGGTCGTGTGATAATCACCACTGTTGTATATATTAGGAGATGTGTGGTAAGACCCTGTACTATAGGTACGGGGTAGTCCGTGCCTGCTGGCTCCGCCCAGTAGGCGGAGTATAAATATGCGTGCTCCCCGTACAGCAACCATTTCGCCAGCTGCTGTAGGAGACCTTAGTGTAATAAAGCCTCTCGTCTTTGTGTGATTGATCGTGCATCAATTTATTACACTAAAATTTTCAGAAGATGGACCTCCGCATCGAGCCAGATCGCCTGCAGCTGGATCCGCAATCAAGCAACGCCAAAAAGGACTTTGAACATTGGCTAGCCCGATTCGAAGCTTACATCAGGTCTGCACCAGACCCAATTCCGGAAGCTCAGAAGATTCAGATCCTCTACACGCGGCTGAGCTCCACGTTCCTTCCGCTTATCCAGGACGCGCCGACCTACGATGAAGCCATGGCCCTACTGAAAGAGAACTCCGCCCAGCTGACAAACACGCTCTTCGCCAGACACATACTCTCTACCCGTAGTCAGCTCCCTGGTGAGTCCGTAGAAGATTTCTGGCGTGCTTTAATTCCCCTGGTCAGAGACTGTGACTGTCCGGCCGTCACGGCCACGGAACATTCCAACCTCCTCATGCGGGAGCTTTCGTCACGGGGATAGGGTCGAACCACATCCGCGACTTTTCGAGGGGGCCACACTCGACCTCGCAGAAACCAAAAAGCTGGCGCTATCGATGACAATCGCCTCTCGCAGTCTTCAGGCCGACACCCCCAGCCGCACGGCCCACCCCTCCTACGTATCGTGGACTCCGCAGGCGGCCACCCCACCGGGGACCCCACTCAGCCAATCCTCCGCCTGTGCCAGGCGCCAGCCAGCCAACCCCGGGGGCCCAAGATGTTACTTGTGTGGGTAGCAAAAACACCCCCGCCAACGCTGCCCGGCCCCGTAGTGCCCTTTGCAAGGCCTGCGGCAAGAAGGGGCACTTCGCCGCGGTGTGCCAGGCCCACTCAGTCGCCGCTATTGCCCCCCCCCCCCCCATGGACAGTGGGCGCCGCCATCTTCCCCTCCTCGGACCACGTGCGGCCCATGGACGGCGCCATCTTTTTCAATCCCCGCCACGTGCGGCCCGTGGGCGCCACCATCGTGTCCACCTCAGGATCTTCAGGCGCCGCCATCTTGTCTCCCCCACGGCCCGTGGGCGCCACCATCGTTCCAGGATCCGTGCCCCCCCCCCCCCGGGCACCCCATCGTCCGACACCAGCGACGACCAGCCGCGGCTCGCCTCAGTCACGATTGACCAGTCTCGCCCGCCCAATCTAGCCACCGCCTCGACAAGCGTGAAGATCGATGGGCACGCGATCTCCTGTCCGCTGGACTCAGGGAGCACCGAGAGCTTCATCCATCCCGATACGGTAAGGCGCTGCTCCCTCGCGGTACGCCCCGCCAACCAGAGAATCTCCCTGGCCTCCGGTTCCCACTCCGTGGCGATCCGGGGGTACTGTGTAGGCACGCTCACGATTCAGGGCGTAGAATTCAGCGGCTTCCGCCTCCACGTCCTCCCCAACCCCAGCAGGACCATGATGTCAACCTTGCCAAATTTCTCCGCACCGCCACTCTCCTCAACCTCACCTATAACAAGGAGAAGTGCGAGTTCAGCACGAACCGCTTAGCCATCCTCGGCTATGTGGTCCAGAACGGAGTTCTGGGGCCCGACCCCGACCACATGCGCCCCCTCATGGAACTCCCCCTCCCCCACTGCCCCAAGGCCCTCAAACGCTGCCTGGGATTCTTCTCTTACTACGCCCAGTGGGTCCCAAACTATGTGGACAAGGCCCACCCACTCATCCAGTCCACTCTTTTCCCCCTGACGGCCGAGGCTCACCAGGCCTTCAACCGTATTCGGGCCGACATTGCCAAGGCCGCGATGCACGCGGTCGACGAGACGTTACCCTTTGAAGTGGAGATCTGCCACCCTCAACCAGGCAGGCAGGCCCGTGGCATTCTTTTCACGAACCCTTCACGCCTCCGAAATTCGACACTCCTCTGTTGAAAAAGAGGCCCAGGCCACCATCGAAGCTGTGCGGCATTGGAGGCATTACCTGGCCGGCAGGAGATTCACTCTCCTCACTGACCAACGGTCATGTTCAACAACACGCAGCGGGGCAAGATCAAAAATGATAAAATCCTGAGGTGGAGGATCGAGCTCTTCACCTACAACTACGAGATTTTGTATCGCCCGGGAAGCTCAACGAGCCCCCCCCCCCCCCCGATGCCCTATCCCGAGGTACATGTGCCAGCGCACAGGTGGACCAACTCCGGACCCCGCACTGCAATCTCTGTTACCCAGGGGTCACACGACTGTACCACTTCATCAAGGCCCACAATCTGCCCTACTCCATCGAGGAAGTCAGGGCGATCACCAGGGACTGCCAGGTCTGTGCGGAGTGCAAACCGCACTTCTACCGGCCGGACCGTACGCGCCTGGTAAAGGCCTCCCGCCCCTTTGAACGCCTCAGCGTGGACTTCAAAGGGCCCCCTCCCCTCCACCGACCGCAACACCTACTTCCTCAGTGTGGTCGATGAATATTCCATATTCCCCTTTACCATCCCATCCCCGATATGACGTCTACCACTGTCATTAAAGTCCCTCAACACCATTTTCGCCCTGTTCGGTTTCCCCGCCTACATCCACAGCGACCGGGGATCCTCCTTGATGAGCGATGAGCTGCGTCAGTTCCTGCTCAGCAGGGGTATCGCCTCCAGCAGGACGACCAGCTATAACCCCAGGGGAATCGGGCAGGTGGAGAGGGAGAACGGGACGGTATGTAGGGCCGTCCAGCTGGCCCTACGGTCCAGGAATCTCCCGGCCTCCCGCTGGCAGGAGGCCCTTCCCGATGCGCACTGCACTCCATTCGGTCGCCCCTATGCACCATGACTAATGACACACCCCACGAACGTCTCTTTGCCTTCCCCAGGAAGTCCACCTCCGGGGTGTCGCTCCCGACTTGGCTCGCAGCTCCAGGACCCGTACTCCTCCGTCAGCACGTACGGCTCCACAAGGCGGACCCGTTGGTTGAAAGGGTGCAGTTACTCCACGCTAACCCCCAGTACGCCCCCATGGCGTAACCCCAACGGCTGCCAGGACACTGTCACCCTCAGGGACCTGGCACCAAGAGGTTCCCCACACACACACTCCTCTGGCCCGACGTCACCCTCCCCTCCCCTGTGTACCCAGCAGCAACCCCCCCGGGACCATCAGTCCTCCCCCTGCCCACTCCCGAGGATGAGGAGGATTACGGCACGCTCC
>NC_052176.1:1147813-1168921 GCF_902713615.1 Scyliorhinus canicula | reverse complement strand
AAGGTCCAGCACTGATCCCTGCGGAACACCACTAGTCACAGCCTTCCAATCAGAAAAGCACCCTTCCATTGCTACTCTCTGCCTTCTATGACCTAGCCAGTTCTGTATCCACCTTGCCAGCTCACCCCTGATCCTGTGTGACTTCACCTTTGTACCAGTCTGCCATGAGGGACTTTGTCAAAGGCCTTACTGAAGTCCATACAGACAACATCCACTGCCCTACCTGCATCAATCATCTTTGTGACCTCGAAAAACTCCCCGAATCAGTGTGTTTAGATCATTAGTCCAGGTTTAACATCCAAATGACTGGTCGCATGTGAAGCGGATTTGATCCGTCCGAGACTCTGTCCTTTTATCCGGGGCGACTGATCACAGACCCAGTCCGTGTCCAGTGTCATTAGGAACAGGAGGAGCCCTTTCAACCCCCAACCCCAGCCCGCCCTGACAGTTAATTTGATTGTGTCCCAGGGTGGCGCAGTGGTTAGCACTGCTGCCTCACGGCGCCGAGGTCCCAGGTTCGATCCCGGCCCCGGGTCACTGTCCGTGTGGAGTTTGCACATTCCCCCCCGTGGCTGCGTGGGTTTCGCCCCCACAACCCAAAGATGTGCAGGGTAGGTGGATTGGCCAGGCTAAATTGCCCCTTCGTTGAAAAAAAAATAATTGGGTACTCTAAATTTATTTTAAAAGAAGACGGAAAGAAATCAAATTTGATCGCGTGTCACATTTACTGCCTTCGATAAGATTTGGAAATCATTACCTGACTGAGAGTCGATCGCAGATCCACCATTGCCCGCAGAGAGGGAGAGTTAAGGTCTTGTTTGCTGTCTGGATGAGGCGGCCGTCTGGAATATTAACGCCACCTTTCCTTCTGAGCTTCCTGCTGTTCCCCATGAACATTGTGCTGCTCCCCCCCCCCCCCTATCCTGACACTAGATATCCTGCTGTGTAAAGTCCCCACCCTCCGTGTTAAGGAATTACATTTTGAGCTGCCGACTGTCTTCTGTTGAGAAGTCCCGAACATCCCGAGAGGGGAGATACCCCTCCCCATCGCACTGTTGGTTTAAACACCCTCGCACCCCTCACTTGGGGCAGCGCGAGTTATTGGAAGGATTTCGGGGGCTGGTTATCAGACTGTTACAGGAACGGATGCTCCTGTAACTGTGACCAAAGTGGAGGAGGGTTAGTTCAGTAAGGCTGAGGGCTCTGTGACCTCCCACATCGTGATAACAAAGAGGAAACGGATCCTTATCCTCTGTAAATACTCCAGATTACAGCATTGTTACTGTGCAAGGACTCCATGGTTCCGGGGACAGCTAGATAATTAGTTAGCGGGGTGGGGGAGGCTATTTCAGTGGTTTAAAATGAAACAATGATAGAGGAGGCACGGATGTGTTGTTGCCTCTTTCTCGGCTGTAACCACCAGCTCCTCTGATACTCCTGTCTTCTATTTTCAAAGGTGTGCGAGAGGAGCTCATTGAACGGCTACAGAATTACAGTTTGCAGGTGAGTGAGACGGAAAGGGTGGTGAATTTTTAGAATTCTCCACCTCCGGGAGGGGGGTTGTGGATACTCCGTTGCTGAATAGATTGAAGACTGAGATCGATGGACGGGGAGAGCAGGGAGATTGAGTTGAAGCCTCAATCATCCATGGTGGTGTTTGCCGGAATAGGCTCGATGGGCTGAATGGCCGTATGCTGCTCCTATTATCTGTGCATAGACCTGACCCAGGGGTGGAGAGACCGATATTTCCTCTGTCAGCAGCTTCAACTATACAAACAGCTTCAACAACTTCAATAGCTTCAATAGAGACGAGTTTCCAATTGTGAGGGGGGGGGGGGGGGACCAGGACTCGGGGGCCCATCAATTAGACTGACTAATAAATCCGGGGGGAATTCAGGAGAAAGTTCTCAACCCGGGGAGTGGGGAGAATGTGGTATCGCTCCCACGGGGAGTGGGGGGAATGTGGGACTCGCTCCCACGGGGAGTGGGGGGGAATGTGGGACTCGCTCCCACGGGGAGTGGGGGAGAATGTGGGACTCGCTCCCACGGGGAGTGGGGGAGAATGTGGGACTCGCTCCCACGGGGAGTGGGGAGAATGTGGGACTCGCTCCCACGGGGAACGATCAAGGTGAATAGTGTCAATACATTTACGGCGGGAAGCTCCCAGTGACCAGGCCCCTCGAGGCAGCTCCCAGTTACTGACCAGCCCCTCGAGGCAGCTCCCAGTGACTGACCAGCCCCTCGAGGCAGCTCCCAGTGACTGACCAGGCCCCTCGAGTTGCCTCCCGGTGACTCACCAGTATTGCTATTAACAGTGTCACAAATGCTGGACCAGATCCCAATAGTGGCTCAGATTGTTGCACGTTTTACTATGGGCGTAAAACGCGTTTATTGGAGTGTATTAACACGCCTCCGAGTTCGACGTGTGCTTAACACTGCTAGGCTCTGTTCTATGTAATTATTTAAGCTCTGGAGTCGCCAGCTGCCGTATAGGCAACGTCACAAGTATTCCAAGGTCAAATTCAAAGTAATAAAGACGATACACCGATTAGTCAAGTTCAAACGATCAATATTTATTATACAGTTAATAATAAATACTCATGCACACACACACTAAGAGACTAAGCTACAACTAAACATAAGCAAACAGAATACTTATCTAACAGGAACAGGCAAGGTCAGAGAACGAGGCCTTCGTCCTGGTTTTGTCTGCAGCCTTCAGCAAGCGTTCTGGCACTTGGGAGTCTAGTGGGCTTGGATCGCGTAGCGAGCGTTGAACTTACGGTTTCGGCGGCTGGTGCTCAACGGCTGGAGTCAGGATACCAGGTGTCAGTCGGGGCCGGAGCACAGGTTTAACAGACCGGACAACACGAGGTCCCTATCTTTTATAGGGGTTCCGTTGTCCTTCCCTCTTCTCGGGCGGGCTCTACCTATTGGATCAATTTCTTATCGATACTGGATTAATTCCCCAATGCGAGGGGGTCTCCGTGATGGAGGGGGCGTTTCTTATGTCCTTTTGTTCGGAGGTTTCTGGTGCCTCGATGTCTGGGTCTTGATTGGAATGTGTCCATTCAGAACCAAATGTATCTATTGTGTGGGTGTTCAAGTCTGATGGCCTCATTAGCATGCAAAGCGTTTTGCCATTTGCACCTAGCTAAGGTCTCTTTACCTGAGCCCAAACTGGTTTCTGCTGCTGCAGAATGCAAACTGCTCTTTGCAGACTGCTGTTCTGGCTGAACTGTCTGTTTCCCAGCAGCCTTCCATTTTAGTTTGGCTCAGTGTCCATTTTGCGTGGCCAGCATGGCTACATTCCCTCCTTGTGATCCTCACAATCATACTATTGTGAAGGATCACCTATGTACTTTGCCTCCTTGTGTTCTGACCTCTTGCCAGTTCCTGTTCTACTCTGTTCTAAACTATGGGAAGAAGAGAAAAAAAAATTTAACTAACATTTCTACTTGGCCCTATGTCAAAGGGACATGCATTACTACAATTGGGAACCTCTACCTATCACTATTAACCTTAACCTTAACTTAAACATTTAATCACTCTAAAATCTTAACCATTCACACCACAACATCACACTTCCCAACTCGGCAGTCGAGTATGGAACAATATAATACATGGCTGAATTTTATTTACAGAGTGTTGTAATCAGTGAGGGGTTGAGGGGTTTGGTGGAATCCGAAGATGGGGGATTGCACTCTATAGATGGGTGAGGTGCTGGAACGAGAGGCTCTCCTCTTCCATTTCCTCAACCTGAGGGTCTGCACTAGGATGGTGAGGATCGCAATCACCAACAGTGATTCGATTATGTAGGACATGGAGTACCACGTCATGAATTTAGTACACCAGGTCTGAACCTCGCTGATCAGAGCTGAGCACTGGGGGTTTGCTGTACTAGAAACATTTACGGTGGGGGTTGTGGGGGAACGTGTCTTGTTTCCACACATATACATATGACATTAAATAGTAATAAGTGGGCTTCCATCATTTTGCTGTTCTTCTTCTTTCTCTTCCTTCTTCCTCCGGTATTGACAATCCTGGCTTCGACCTCTGTCTCGTCCTTTGAAACCTTTGGATCAAGCACAGTATCTGTCAATACACAGTTTAAGACCTTTACTTGTTAGTGCATCTGTCTTTCAAATCCCAATTGACCCTTAAAATGACTGGCTAAGTCACACCCTGTGACTCCCCTCATTTTTTTTTTTCAAAAAGCGAATTTAAAGACCAGCATACACCTAACAATCCTTCCTTCTGCGAGCCGTCTCGCAGGCTTTGCTAGTTTACCATCCGAATGTTTCCGGATGTAAATAGCATGTGGGATGGCGGCCGAAGGGCTACCTAACCTAAAATGAAAACAAATTTGGAAAGAAACATCCGAATGAGTTGCGTATGGGCCGCTACGGGTACGAGTTGGATGGGATCCCCGGGTAGGGCGTGCTGTGCCATACCCGAGCTTGGCTGACCAAGGGTTGGTTCTCAGACAGGGCGGGTCCTCAGTGCCGTTTGTCCACTGCCTGAGTAACCTGGAGAAAACGGGTACGAATGTGTTAACCATGACTTGCAGCCTCTATTTCGCCGAATAGAGGGGCACCTAAAAAACCAAGGGAGCCAAGATGCTCCGTTCTGAAAACAGGGAACAAGTCGTGAACCGTGTCGGTTCACCAGAGGATACAACTGAAGTTCTCAGAGATATCTGCAGATAAACTATTTGGCGTGTGGCCTTACAACTTTGGAAAAGATCTCCAATCAAACCGAAGTTCTCAGAAGTATCTGCGGACAAGCTAACGTGTATGTGAGGTGGTCACAATCTTTTCAGCTGAAAAGAAGATGTCCATCCTCCAGCTGAACAATGTACATTCCTGAAAACAAACAAACATAAAACGAAGACAAACATACGTGCAGGTTCCATCAGAAAGGACATCGTTTCCCTCAAACGATTCCTATCTTACATCATCTGGACACCTCACTTTGATTCTGCCTCTGTGAACAGGGTCACAAAGGGGTTGCCGTGTCGGGAGTCAGACACCGTGTCGTCCTGCTCTCCCGGATCCCACACCCTTGTGTGGATCAGGCATGCTATTTTGGAGTTGTGTGACTGGGGGTCACTCTCATCATTGCGGACAAGTCTGTAGGAATTGTCCCTGTGCCATTGTGTAGCGTCGAGTGTGTTGTCGGGGTAGTCGGGGTCGGGTGGTGGTTCGGGGTTTTTAAGGTAAGTGACTTCCATGGGGTCACTGGAGTCGGGGTCGTAGGTGGTGCAGTGTGGGCTGTATGGCTGTGTGCTGTCGCTGTCTTCAGAGTCAGTGTCTGTCCTACTGTCTCTGCTGTGGCAGCTTGTGGGCGTGTCGGGGCGTGGTCTGTGGTGGTCTGTGGGCGGAGTCGTGGGCGAGTCCGTTGATGAACTGGTCTGTGAGGGGGATGGTGGAAAAGTGTCTCTGGTGGGCGGGGTGAAGTGTTCTGCTGCATCCAGCAGGACATGGTGAGCATGGTTGGCCTGTGTTCCATATGCCTTTAACTGGTTTATATGGAACCACGCGGTCTTCCCATTAGGATACTTTATTCTGTACACGGAGGGGCTAATTTTGTCCGAAATTGAGTAGGGACCGGAATATTTTGGAGCCAAAAAACTGCTGGGGTTATAAACAGATAACATTACCTGTTGCCCAACTTGGAATTCTGTGGTGTGTACGGTCTTATTGAAACAGGCAGTCCGTTGCTGTCGGCGTTTCCCTAGCTGGACTGCGGCTGCGATCTGTGCAGACCTCACAGTCTCAACTAGTTCTTTAACTGCCTTTTCATGTGTGAGGGCCGTCACTTCGGGGCTTGTCATGTCCAGTCCTAAAAGGAATTCTGTACCTTTCATAGGGCGTCCGGTCATGAGTGTATGTGGTGTGTATCCTGTCGATGTGGAGACAGTGTTCCTTATGAACATAAGTGCAAATGGGAGCACTGAATCCCATGTGGAATTGTTCTCTTGAACCATTTTCCTAAGGGTAGTTTTTAGGGTCCGATTCATGCGCTCCACAATCCCGCTGGACTGTGGATGATACGCAATGTGGAAGTTCTGTTTGATTCCGAATATTGTCAGGACGTTCCTCATGACCCGTCCTGTAAGTGAGATCCCTGGTCCGAATCGATACTTCGGGGTAAACCCCATCTCGTGAAGATGTGGTGGGTCAGGATCTTTGCAGCTGTCTTTGCTGTATTTGTTCGTGAGGGAAATGCCTCTACCCATTTGGTAAAGGTATCTATCACCACCAGAACGTATTTATAGCCATTCCGACAAGGGGGCAATGGACCTATAAAGTCGATCTGGAGGTTTGTCCAAGGGCCGTTAACTGGGCGAGTATGCCGAAGTTGTGCCTTCCTAGAATACCTCTCCGGGTTATTCTGAGCACAAATCAGGCAATTCTCTATGTAGTGCGTTACATCATTCCTGAGATTAGGCCACCAACAGAGTTGCCTGAGGTGCCTCGTTGTTGCATCAATTCCCTGATGCCCGTGTCCGTCATGGAACAAGGCAATCATCTGATTCCTGTCCTGCTGTGGGACCACATAAAGTCGGTCCTTAATGATCACACCCTCATGTGTGGTCAGTGCGTGTTTGAAGTGCTCGTAAGCAGGCACAAAGTTTCCCTTGAAAACCTCCCTGAGGTCTCCGTCCTGTTTTGTGCTGCCACGAGATCTTTAATATCAGTCTGTGAGACTTGGACTGCGCTCACAGGGGTGCTAGCTGGTGCGCTAGCTGGGGGGGTCCATAAGTGTCCTCTCCTGGAACCTGCCTTAGCCAACGCGTCGGCTTTTACATTCCCAGGGGGTGATGACCTATGGTGGCTTCGAACTTTTATAATGCCGAAGGTCCTGTCCTTCGCTTTCTCTAAAATATGCTGGAGTAAGGGGGCTGATGGAAGGGGTTTTCCGTCTGCGGAGACAAAACCTCGTGTCCTCCACAGGGGCAGAAAATCTGTTAGGCTATTGCAGACATATAAGCTGTCTGAATATATGTCTGCTGGGCTGGGGAAAGAATCGGGGTGGTCCACTATGTACGCTATGGCTGCTAGCTCTGCTGCCTGCGCGCCTAAGTGACCTGGTAACTTAAGAGCTATCTCTTCGAGAGCGCGCCCCTGCGCGTCCTCTACATAGATGCCGCATCCTGTGATACGCTCACCATTTAAAACTGTGGAGGAACCGTCTACATAAATCCTCAAGGGTCCACACGTGTCTGTGGGCTGGGGGCTTTGTTTCGGGTTCCCTATCTTCCTGGGGGGTGTTTTTGCTAAAAAGGGTCCTGTGTTATGCAGGGGAGCTACAATTTCACAGTCATGGGGCTGTCCGGGGTATTGGAGGTTGTCTGCTAAGTATGTGTGGGTGCGTGTCCGTTTCACTGTAATGTCCCGTCCTTGTAAAAGTAGGGTCCACCTAGCTGCCCTAATCTGGCTAACTGAACCGTCCTTCAGTCGACCGTCTAGTAGTAGCTGTGTGGGTGTGTGTTCGGTCAGAATAGTAATGGGGTTGAGTCCGGTGATGTATGAGAAATACTGCACTGCCCAGAAGACAGCAAGGAGGTGCCTCTCACAGGCTGAAAATCCTTGTTCTACCGGGTCTAACAGTCGGGAGGCATAAGCCACTGGTCTTAGCTGCTCGTGCCGTTCCTGAAGCAACACGGCCGAGAGGGTCAGATCTGTGCTCGCTACCTCTATTGCGTACGGTGAAAGTTGGTCGGGGACTAGCAGCGCGGGTGCTGCACTAAGGGCTCGTTTCAACTCTTCCACAGCGCCTGTATGCTGCGGAAGCCATTCCCAGGGGGCTCCTTTCTTAAGGAGGTCTGAAAGTGGGGCGGCTTTTGTCGCGAATCCGTCTATGTGGTTCCGACAATAGCCAACCAGTCCTAAAAACGACCGGAGGGCTGATACATTTTGGGAAGGGGCAATTTGACGATCGAATCAATTCTTTTGAATTCGATCTCGCGTTTGCCGTGCGTGATGACTGATCCCAAATACATCACTTTACTTTCCAATATTTGGGCCTTTTTCGGGTTAACTTTACAGCCAATTTCAGTTAAGAGTTCTAGGAGTTCGGCCAGAAGCGAAATGTGCTCTGCCTTTGTGTCTGTCTGCAGTAGTAGGTCGTCTACATACTGTACCAGACATTCGGGTCGGGAAAATTTTTCTAATCCACTTGCCAGCTGTCGGTGGAAAATGGAGGGGGAATTGTGGAATCCTTGTGGGAGGCATGTCCACGTGTACTGCTGCGTTTTAAAAGTGAATGCGAATTTGTATTGGCACGCTTTTGCCAATGGTATTGACCAGAATCCATTACTGATGTCCAATACCGTGAAGTACTTGGCGTTGAGACCCTGCTTGAGCATGGTCTCGGGACTAGTAGCTACCGTTGGGGCTACTGCGGGGGTTACTTTGTTGAGTTCCCGATAATCGATGGTCAGACGCCATGATCCATCGGGCTTCCTCACTGGCCAAATAGGGGCATTGTTGTGGAGGCTACCGTTCTCAGTACACCTTGGTCCAACAAGCTGCCTATAACTTTTTCTATTTCCACCTCTGCTTCAAGGGGAAATCTATACTGCTTTTGCGGTCGGGGGTCCTGTCCGGTAACATGAACTTGTCCAGTCATTCTGCCACAGTCATGACGGTGACTTGCAAATGCTGTCCTGTGTTTGTTTAGTAGGGCCTTAATTTGTCGGTCGGTGTGGAGTGTAGTCAGGTCGAATGAGTACTCTCCCACTGCGCTAATCCGATTAGCGTAGTCTCCTACTGTGAGGGTGGCTGGGGCTCTGTCTGATCTCGCCATTCGCCAGACACACTGGTTCACTGGGTCGAACGACAAGCTGTGGGCGTTCATAAAATCTATCCCCAGGATGTGCTCTGCTGTCCGGGGAAGATTTACTAAAACTACGGGGTGCCTTGTGCTAATGTTCCCTAGCTGGATCGCTACGGGTGCTGTGATATGTCCCTGCTGCGAGTGTCCGGTGAACCCGCTAAGTGTGATGGTGGAGGTGGTCGGCCACGTGTCTGCGTGTGCCGTGGTTGTGGAGTTAATGGTGGTGCGGGATCCTCCTGTGTCCCACAATAACTCTATGGGCTTCCCTTTTACTTTCGCCGTGACTACGGGCCTCCCTGATGAGTCCCATAGTGTGTCACAGACCCAAGTGGGGGAGCCCGAACACCGTCAGTTCGTCTCGTCCACATTGGTGGGTCCTGACTGTACTGTTACATTGTGGATGGGTTTTGCCTTGTTGCGGTTCAGAGTGCCTGTCTGCTGGCCTCTCTGAGATCGCTGGGGTGCTTGGCATTCTTTTGCCCAATGCCCTAACTGTCCACAGTTATAGCATTCCTGTCCTTTCTGTTGAGGGCTGCTCTTGCCTTCATTTACCCATGCGGGCTTCTGGTGCTCTCTGACTGCTTGGATATCTGCAGCAGCCTGAGCCTCCTCTGGGGATCTAACCTTTCCTTTTGCCTGAAGCGATTGCTCCCAAGCGCGGGACAATCTTTTCAGGACCCATTTTTCGTTATGGGCCTCTTCTGAGGGGTCGTAATTATTGCAAGCGCTCTGTCCTGCTTCTGTTGCGTGTGAGATAATTGTGCGCGTCCACTTAACCATGTTTTCGCGGGTTAAATGCGCTCTGTCTAACTGTCCGAAAACTGCGCTGAAATGAATCCACAGCCTTCCGGCGAATGCTGTGGGGTGTTCGGATCTCTTCTGCCTGCACTTATTCAATCCTTCTACGGGGTCACCTCTATTGTACCCTATGGCATCTAAAATGGCAGTGTGCATCTCCTCTAGGCTGCCTCCTGCCACGTTTTGTGGGTCGGGGAGGGCTGCCACTACACTCGGGTCTAAGCTCAGCACGGTGAGCTTAACCTGCTCTCTCTCATCCAGGCCGTACATGGTAGCCTGCTGTTTTACTTTCGCGAAGAACTGGTGGGGGTCTGCGGTGGGGAGGAACGGAGTGATCTTTTCACAAGCGTCCCTTAGCTGGGTTACTGTTAAAGGGGTGGTGTAAGTTATGTCTGGGGCGCCTTCTGATTCGGCTTTCCTCTGTGTGGTTACGGGATTCATGGGTGCGGTTATGATCTGAGCTGTGGGGGGTTGGGGTGCCTGTCGTTTCTGCTGAGCTGCGGGCGCACATGTTCCCTGAACATAACGCTGCGCTGTCTCGCTTAATTCCTGCCAATCTGGGGCATTTTCCCCATCTAACTGAGCTCCAAAGGTGCTTTGGAAGCCATTCTGCACCGAAAGCAGAGATTGCAGTTCCGCAATCTGTTTTCTGCATTTCGCGTGGTCAACTGTGCTTTGTCTTTGTTCGGTTGTTGCAGCATGGAGTGCTCTCAAAGCTGCTTTGAGATCGGAGCATTGCCTCTGCAATGCCTCCACCTGCTTTTCCGATTCCTGTCTTATCAGAACGGCACGTTGCACGTCCTGATAGGCTTTCTCATACTGGGTCTGGGAACTGTTCAGATGAGCTAGACAAGACTGGTGAGCCCTCTTGGCATCATCCACCTCTCTACCCTTCTCTGCCAACTTCCCTTTAAGATCCAGGTTTTCTTTCTCGATGTCCCTGACATCGACCTTACTCATTCGGTTCCTTTCCTCTAAATCTGCCCGGAGCGTCCTGATGACCTCCTCTGCGCCTCGCAACTGTGCCAAGCAGGACACAATCGCCATCGGCTTGCGTGCTTTACCTAAACTCTTTTGTGTATCTGAGAGAGGTTCTCCCACCAAGTATGACCTATACTTCCGGGACCTGTCTCCTCATTTGCACAAAACTCTTTCCAAAGGGGCCATCCCTTTCCTTGTAAATATTTGCGGAGTTCCAGCTCCCACGTGGGACACTGGCCTACTCTGCTACTGCTGCTGGTCGCTGCGACCACAAACCTTTCTGGGTCCATCAGACGTTCCATTGCCTGCATGGCCATTTCCTCTGACTCTCTTTTTATAATTTGGAACAGGGGGTTGCTGGGGTGGTGTTTCGTAAAAAGGGTACGGCTTACGCTATTTTCCGATCACAAAACTACCGAAAGTTTGTCGCAACAAAAAGCTTTCAGTTTTACCTTACAGCCCTGTTAGTACGCATGCACTAAAACACACTTCCGAATTTCGCTTATTATTTTGAACACCTTGAATACTTGTGATCTCTTTCTTTCTCTGCAATTTGGAGTTCTAATTCAAATTTCAGGGTCCTGGACACTGTGGTGTTTCCACTTACAACAGGGTCCCGGCGGAGTCGCCACTAAATGTGCACGAAACACAGGTCCTCAAGGGTTCAAAGTAATAAAGACGATACACCGATTAGTCAAGTTCAAACGATCAATATTTATTATACAGTTAATAATAAATACTCATGCACACACACACTAAGAGACTAAGCTACAACTAAACATAAGCAAACAGAATACTTATCTAACAGGAACAGGCAAGGTCAGAGAACGAGGCCTTCGTCCTGGTTTTGTCTGCAGCCTTCAGCAAGCGTTCTGGCACTTGGGAGTCTAGTGGGCTTGGATCGCGTAGCGAGCGTTGAACTTACGGTTTCGGCGGCTGGTGCTCAACGGCTGGAGTCAGGATACCAGGTGTCAGTCGGGGCCGGAGCACAGGTTTAACAGACCGGACAACACGAGGTCCCTATCTTTTATAGGGGTTCCGTTGTCCTTCCCTCTTCTCGGGCGGGCTCTACCTATTGGATCAATTTCTTATCGATACTGGATTAATTCCCCAATGCGAGGGGGTCTCCGTGATGGAGGGGGCGTTTCTTATGTCCTTTTGTTCGGAGGTTTCTGGTGCCTCGATGTCTGGGTCTTGATTGGAATGTGTCCATTCAGAACCAAATGTATCTATTGTGTGGGTGTTCAAGTCTGATGGCCTCATTAGCATGCAAAGCGTTTTGCCATTTGCACCTAGCTAAGGTCTCTTTACCTGAGCCCAAACTGGTTTCTGCTGCTGCAGAATGCAAACTGCTCTTTGCAGACTGCTGTTCTGGCTGAACTGTCTGTTTCCCAGCAGCCTTCCATTTTAGTTTGGCTCAGTGTCCATTTTGCGTGGCCAGCATGGCTACAAGATACTGTACCTGAACTGAATGTTTTATATAATGATTAATTCGGGGCTTCAATGGGGAACTCCCCGACGAAGCTGCACTTTGTCCCATTGTCTGTACTGAGGATCTCCGCTTGCCGGGATCGGGGCACCATATTTACATGTGGTCCTGACCTCTTGACCCCTTGACGTGACCCCGAACCCGCCCAAAACCCCAACCCACCTGTAGAGTGGAGATAATGTGGGACTCACTCCCACGGGGAGAATGTGGGACTCGCTCCCACGGGGAGTGGGGAGAATGTGGGACTCACTCCCATGGGGAGAATGTGGGACTCGCTCCCACGGGGAGTGGGGGAGAATGTGGGACTCACTCCCCACGGGGAGTGGGGAGAATGTGGGACTCGCTCCCACGGGGAGTGGGGAGAATGTGGGACTCGCTCCCACGGGGAGTGGGGAGAATGTGGGACTCGCTCCCACGGGGAGTGGGGAGAATGTGGGACTCCCTCCCACGGGGAGTGGGGGAGAATGTGGGACTCCCTCCCACTGGGGAGTGGGGGAGAATGTGGGTCTCACTCCCAGGGGGAGTGGGGAGAATGTGGGACTCGCTCCCACGGGGAGTGGGGAGAATGTGGGACTCGCTCCCACAGGGAGTGGGGGAGAATGTGGGACTCGCTCCCACGGGGAGTGGGGAGAATGTGGGTCTCACTCCCACGGGAAGTGGGGGAGAACGTGGGACTCCCTCCCACGGGGAGTGGGGAGAATGTGGGACTTGCTCCCACAGGGAGTGGGGGAGAATGTGGGACTCGCTCCCACGGGGAGTGGGGAGAATGTGGGACTCGCTCCCCACAGGGAGTGGGGAGAATGTGGGACTCCCTCCCACGGGGAGTGGGGAGAATGTGGGACTTGCTCCCACGGGGAGTGGGGAGAATGTGGGACTCGCTCCCACGGGGGAGTGGGGAGAATGTGGGACTCCCTCCCACGGGGAGTGGGGAGAATGTGGGACACCCTCCCACGGGGAGTGGGGAGAATGTGGGGCTCGCTGCCACGGGGAGTGGGGAGAATGTGGGACTCGCTCCCACGGGGAGTGGGGGAGAATGTGGGACTCGATCCCCACGGGGAGTGGGGAGAATGTGGGGCTCGCTCCCACGGGGAGTGGGGAGAATGTGGGACTCGCTCCCACGGGGAGTGGGGAGAATGTGGGGCTCGCTGCCACGGGGAGGGGGGAGAATGTGGGACTCGCTCCCACGGGGAACGATCAAGGTGAATAGTGTCAATACATTTACGGCGGGAAGCTGGATAAGCACAAGGGAGAGAGGAATAGAAGGATAGGTTAATGGGGGAGGTGTAGAGGGGCTTGGGACGAGGATGGTGTGGGTCAGTAACACCAGCAGATAGGCCGAATGGTCTGTTCCTGTGTTACACATGGATGCTGCTGTTATCAATATCTCACTATAAAGAACGGCAGCATTGAATGGACAGTGACAGCAGGGGGCAGTCAGGAGCACTCCAACACCATTGACAGCCCTGGCTGATTGAGGGTCTGTTGTGGAGAACTTTCATTCAGACGCTGCGGAGGAAGAATGCTCTCAGAAATATAACAAAAGGATTTATTTTCAGCTTGTTGCATGTATGACGCAGGGTTCAAATCTTTAACAATTTAAAATTAGAATGATTTTGACAGGCTGCAGATCCTAAAACACCAGCAAACATCAGATCCACCAACTTCCACAATTAGAATTCATTCCTTTGTTTAAAATTTTAGAGTACGCAATTCATTTTTTCCAATTAAGGGGCAATTTAGCATGGCCAATCCACCTACCCTGCACATCTTTGGGTTGTGGGGGTGAAAACCCACGCAGACACGGGGAGAATGTGCAAACTCCACACGGACAGTGACCCAGAGCCGGGATCGAACCTGGGACCTCGGCGCCGTGAGGCAGCAGGGCTAACCACTGCGCCACCGTACTGCCCTTAGAATTCATTCTTAATCTGTCACATGGACAGGGCAGCACGGTGGCGCAGTGGGTTAGCACTGCAGCCTCACTGTGCCGACGTCCCAGGTTCGATCCCGGCTCTGGGTCACTGTCCGTGTGGAGTTTGCACATTCTCCCCGTGTCTGCGTGGGTTTCGCCCCCACAACCCAAAGATGTGCAGGGTAGGTGGATTGGCCACACTAAATTGCCCCTTAATTAGAAAAAATGAATTGGGTACTCTAAATTTATTAAGTAAATAAAATATATCTGTCAAATGGATAGTAATTACCTCCCCCAGCCCGACAACCCTCCATATCTCTGTAACCTCCTCCAGCCCCGACAACCCTCCATATCTCTGTAACCTCCTCCAGCCCGACAACCCTCCATATCTCTGTAACCTCCTCCAGCCCCGACAACCCTCCCTATCTCTGTAACCTCCTCCAGCCCCGACAACCCTCCATATCTCTGTAACCTCCTCCAGCCCCGACAACCCTCACTATCTCTGTAACCTCCTCCAGTCCCTACACCCCTCCCTATCTCTGTAACCTCCTCCTGCCCCGACACCCCTCCCTATCTCTGTAACCTCCTCCAGCCCGACAACCCTCCATATCTCTGTAACCTCCTCCAGCCCCGACAACCCTCCATATCTCTGTAACCTCCTCCAGCCCGACAACCCTCCATATCTCTGTAACCTCCTCCAGCCCCGACAACCCTCCATATCTCTGTAACCTCCCCCAGCCCCGACAACCCTCCCTATCTCTGTAACCTCCTCCAGCCCCGACAACCCTCCCTATCTCTGTAACCTCCTCCAGCCCCTACAACCCTCCCTATCTCTGTAACCTCCTTCAGCCCTTATAACCCTTCTTACCTCTGTAATGTCCTCCAGCCCCTACAACCCTCCCTATCTCTGTAACCTCCTCCCGTCCCCTCCAACCCTCCCTATCTCTGTAACCTCCTCCAGCCCCTCCAACCCTCCCTATCTCTGTAACCTCCTCCCGTCCCCTCCAACCCTCCCTATCTCTGTAACCTCCTCCAGCCCCTGTAACCCTCCCTATCTCTGTAACCTATTGGGGTTGCAGACCTGTTCGGCTCCTTGAAGCCGAGACTGAGTGAGATTGAATGGCCTCGTGCTGTGAAAACTCTGACCCCGTGACTCGCTCTGAAACGGCAGGAGAGTCTTTGGAGGACTGTATGGAACCAGCTTTGGTTGTATCCAACGGCAGCGTGATCAAGTCTGATCTAATTGTGGCCTTGCATCCCCTTTCCTGCCTGATCCCTTAACCCTCCGCCCCCTTGTAGAGTCCTCCGGATTTACAGCACGGAACGAGGCCCTTCGGCCCGTTCTGTCTCTGCCAGCCATCAGACGCCTGTCTGCTGGACGCCTGTTCTCCAGCACTCTCTCCGTCGCCTTGTCCGCTCCGGCATTACAAATGCTCAGTTAAACCATTCTGCAAAGCTGTCAGCCCCAAATATAGTTGATGACCCACAGCCCCCGCTGCTCTCTGGGATAGTGAATTCCACAGGTGAATGAGAGTCGGGAGAAGAGATTCCCCCTCATCTGGGACTTCGCTGGGACAGCCCTCAATTTTAAACCCAATTCCCGATTTCCCAGTCCCCTCGGCATCCGCGCTGTCGGGGGATATTTACGTTTCGGTAAGTTTAGGCAGCACGGTGGCGCAGTGGTTAGCACTGCTGCCTTGCGGAGCTGAGGACCCGGGTACGAATCCCGGCCCTGGGTCACTGTCCGTGTGGAGTTTGCACATTCTCCCCGTGTCTGCGTGGGTCTCACCCCCCCCAACCCAAAGATGTGCCGGGTGAAGATCGATATTTAGCAGCCTCGTCACTCGAGTTCTGCTTTAATTATTGATGGAGGGTGGGTTTACCTGGAGATATATTCTCACCGAGGGGGTTTTTGATGCTAGCTGCTCAGTGACTGGTTCCAGTTCTGTATCCTGTGGTAGCTCTGACCGATCCTCTGCTTCCTGCCTTCACAGAATGGAGTGGCCTTGACCCGACCTTTGCGAGGCGATGACATGGATAAGGGGCACCCATTGCCACCGCTGCCCGGGCAGGTAAGCTGGCCGTCGCCAGTGTTGTCATCTCGCCACCCTGACGTGAGGGGGGTGGTGTCGGGTTTGGCACGACCCTCGCTCGCCCGGCTAACCTCTCTGTTTCCTCTCTGCCAGGTGCCTGGGATGCAGCTCCCTCCCCGCACGATGGGAATTTCCCGCATGCCCCTTCCACCTGGGATGCAGATGGGCTTCCCCCTGGGCGTGGTCCCGCCGGGAATGGGCCCGCGTCTCCACATGCCCTCGGTGGACCCGTCTACCCTGTCCGAGGAGGAGCGACTCAAACTGGCACAACAGCAGGCGGCCATCCTGATCCAGCAGGAGGAGAGGGCAAAGCAGGTAAATGACTGGCACAGCGGGAGGGGGTGCAGGTGGGGGGGGGGGGGGGGGGGGGGGGGTAGCTGGGGAACGAGGGGAGGGGAACAATGGGAAGCCGGTGTGCTTGTGTACGGCTTTGTTCAGTTAGTGCTTACACCACAAGGTCGGGGTACAGCCGGTTCGCGGGTCGGCAGCCAGGTCGCGGGGTCGGCAGCCAGGTCGCGGGGTCGGCAGCCGGGTCGCGGGGTCGGCAGCCGGGTCGCGGGGTCGGCAGCCGGGTCGCGGAGTCGGCAGCCGGGTCGCGGGGTCGGCAGCCAGGTCGCGGGGTCGCCAGCCAGGTCGCGGGGTCGGCAGCCGGGTCGCGGGGTCGATGGCCGGATCGCCGTCGGCGGGCGGGTTGTGGGGTCAGGGGCCGGGTTGTGGGGTCGGAGGTCGGGTTGGCAGACGGTTCTCCAGGGGTCGGCGGCCGGGTCACAGAGGAGGCCGTTCTGCCCTTTGATTCTGCCCCAACCTGATCCGTGATTAATCTGTCTCATATTTTCCCACAGCCCCGGCCCCCTTTGGGAGCCTGTGGGAGCTGAATGTCCGGGATCGGGATGCTGTGGGAGCTGGGTGTGTGGGATCGGGATGCTGTGGGAGCTGGGTGTGTGGGATCGGGATGCTGTGGGAGCTGGGTGTGTGGGATCGGGTGCTGTGGGAGCTGGGATCGGGATGCTGTGGGAGCTGGGTGTGTGGGATCGGGATGCTGTGGGAGCTGGGTGTGTGGGATCGGGATGCTGTGGGAGCTGGGTGTGTGGGATCGGGATGCTGTGGGAGCTGGGTGTGTGGGATCGGGATGCCGTGGGAGCTGGGTGTGTGGGATCGGGATGCTGTGGGAGCTGGGTGTGTGGGATCGGGATGCTGTGGGAGCTGGGTGTGTGGGATCGGGATCCTGTGGGAGCTGGGTGTGTGGGATCGGGATGCTGTGGGAGCTGGGATCGGGATGCTGTGGGAGCTGGGTGTGTGGGATCGGGATGCTGTGGGAGCTGGGTGTGTGGGATCGGGTGCTGTGGGAGCTGGGATCGGGATGCTGTGGGAGCTGGGAGTATGGGATCGGGATGCTGTGGGAGCTGGGTGTGTGGGATCGGGATGCTGTGGGAGCTGGGTGTGTGGGATCGGGATGCTGTGGGAGCTGGGATCGGGATGCTGTGGGAGCTGGGATCGGGATGCTGTGGGAGCTGGGAGTATGGGATCGGGATGCTGTGGGAGCTGGGTGTGTGGGATCGGGATGCTGTGGGAGCTGGGTGTGTGGGATCGGGATGCTGTGGGAGCTGGGTGTGTGGGATCGGGATGCGGGAGCTGGGTGTGTGGGATCGGGATGCTGTGGGAGCTGGGTGTGTGGGATCGGGATGCTGTGGGAGCTGGATCGGGATGCTGTGGGAGCTGGGATCGGGATGCTGTGGGAGCTGGGAGTATGGGATCGGGATGCTGTGGGAGCTGGGTGTGTGGGATCGGGATGCTGTGGGAGCTGGGTGTGTGGGATCGGGATGCTGTGGGAGCTGGGTGTGTGGGATCGGGATGCGGGAGCTGGGTGTGTGGGATCGGGATGCTGTGGGAGCTGGGTGTGTGGGATCGGGATGCTGTGGGAGCTGGGTGTGTGGGATCGGGATGCTGTGGGAGCTGGGTGTGTGGGATCGGGATGCTGTGGGAGCTGGGTGTGTGGGATCGGGATGCTGTGGGAGCTGGGTGTGTGGGATCGGGATGCTGTGGGAGCTGGGTGTGTGGGATCGGGATGCTGTGGGAGCTGGGTGTGTGGGATCGGGATGCTGTGGGAGCTGGGTGTGTGGGATCGGGATGCTGTGGGAGCTGGGTGTGTGGGATGCTGTGGGAGCTGGGTGTGTGGGATCGGGATGCTGTGGGAGCTGGGTGTGTGGGATCGGGATGCTGTGGGAGCTGGGTGTGTGGGATGCTGTGGGAGCTGGGTGTGTGGGATCGGGATGCTGTGGGAGCTGGGTGTGTGGGATCGGGATGCTGTGGGAGCTGGGTGTGTGGGATCGGGATGCTGTGGGAGCTGGGTGTGTGGATCGGGATGCTGTGGGAGCTGGGTGTGTGGGATCGGGATGCTGTGGGAGCTGGGTGTGTGGGATCGGGATGCTGTGGGAGCTGGGTGTGTGGGATCGGGATGCTGTGGGAGCTGGGTGTGTGGGATCGGGATGCTGTGGGAGCTGGGTGTGTGGGATCGGGATGCTGTGGGAGCTGGGTTTGTGGGATCGGGATGCTGTGGGAGCTGGGTGTGTGGGATCGGGATGCTGTGGGAGCTGGGTGTGTGGGATCGGGATGCTGTGGGAGCTGGGTGTGTGGGATCGGGATGCTGTGGGAGCTGGGTGTGTGGGATCGGGATGCAGTGGGAGCTGGGTGTGTGGGATCGGGATGCTGTGGGAGCTGGGTGTGTGGGATCGGGATGCTGTGGGAGCTGGTGTGTGGGATCGGGATGCTGTGGGAGCTGGGTGTGTGGGATCGGGATGCTGTGGGAGCTGGGTATGTGGGATTGGGATGCTGTGGGAGCTGGTGTGTGGGATGCTGTGGGAGCTGGGTGTGTGGGATCGGGATGCTGTGGGAGCTGGGTGTGTGGGATGCTGTGGGAGCTGGGTGTGTGGGATCGGGATGCTGTGGGAGCTGGGTGTGTGGGATCGGGATGCTGTGGGAGCTGGGTGTGTGGGATCGGGATGCTGTGGGAGCTGGGTGTGTGGGATCGGGATGCTGTGGGAGCTGGGTGTGTGGGATCGGGATGCTGTGGGAGCTGGGTGTGTGGGATCGGGATGCTGTGGGAGCTGGGTGTGTGGGATCGGGATGCTGTGGGAGCTGGGTGTGTGGGATCGGGATGCTGTGGGAGCTGGGTGTGTGGGATCGGGATGCTGTGGGATCGGGATGCTGTGGGAGCTGGGTGTGTGGGATGCTGTGGGAGCTGGGTGTGTGGGATCGGGATGCTGTGGGAGCTGGGTGTGTGGGATCGGGATGCTGTGGGAGCTGGGTGTGTGGGATGCTGTGGGAGCTGGGTGTGTGGGATCGGGATGCTGTGGGAGCTGGGTGTGTGGGATCGGGATGCTGTGGGAGCTGGGTGTGTGGGATCGGGATGCTGTGGGAGCTGGGTGTGTGGGATCGGGATGCTGTGGGAGCTGGGTGTGTGGGATCGGGATGCTGTGGGAGCTGGGTGTGTGGGATCGGGATCTTGTGGGAGCTGGGTGTGTGGGATCGGGATGCTGTGGGAGCTGGGTGAGTGGGATCGGGATGCTGTGGGAGCTGGGTGTGTGGGATCGGGATGCAGTGGGAGCTGGGTGTGTGGGATCGGGATGCTGTGGGAGCTGGGTGTGTGGGATCGGGATGCTGTGGGAGCTGGGTGTGTGGGATCGGGATGCTGTGGGAGCTGGGTGTGTGGGATCGGGATGCTGTGGGAGCTGGGTGTGTGGGATCGGGATGCTTTGGGAGCTGGGTGTGTGGGAGCTGGGTGTGTTGGGCTCCGGCTGCAGCCGGAGGTGGAATCTGTGCGAACCAGGCACTTTGTAAAAGTGCAAGTGTGCGGCAATGAGCGTGGATCCATGTGTAAGAGGATCGGAGGGGGGGAGGTGAGGTATGGATGGTCAGCTGTCTCGGATGTATGTACAGAGTGTACGTATATGTTTCCAAATGCATGATTTGTAGCTCGCTCTAAGCTGTCTCTCTCTGTGTCTCTCTCTCTGTCTCCCCCACCCCCCCCTCTCTCTCAGGCCTTACACGAACGCGAACGGCAGCAGCAGGAAATGGTTCATATGCAGCAGGGACCCCCCGGATCGAGATCCATGGAAATTGGGCCACGCCCGACATTAGGGCCAAGAGGTAATGTTGATTTGATGCTGCGCAGCACTGCGTCTCTGT
This sequence comes from Scyliorhinus canicula, assembly GCF_902713615.1. Lineage (NCBI taxonomy): Eukaryota > Metazoa > Chordata > Chondrichthyes > Carcharhiniformes > Scyliorhinidae > Scyliorhinus > Scyliorhinus canicula. The sequence continues at coordinate 1,148,619 of NC_052176.1, read as the reverse complement.
GTTGGGTATGTGGGGGTGAGGAGCTGTAATCGGCAGTATTCTGGCACCAGGCCGGTGTGGGACTGCTCACCTCTGTGAGGAGATGTGGAGTTCCTGGTTTTGAACCATTGTGCAGGCCAGATTGATGCTGCATTTAAAATGGAGCAAGATGCAAAACGCCCAGTGGCTGGAAAGACGCTTCCCAGTCAGAGCCCACTGTACAGAGACTCTATCCCAGATTCTAGGCTATCCCACCCAGTGTCAGTACTGAGGGAGTGCCGCACTGTCAGAGGGTCAGTACTGAGGGAGTGCCGCACTGTCAGAGGGTCAGTACTGAGGGAGTGCCGCACTGTCAGAGGGTCAGTACTGAGGGAGTGCTGCACTGTCAGAGGGTCAGTACTGAGGGAGTGCCGCACTGTCAGAGGGTCAGTACTGAGGGAGTGCGCACTGTCAGAGGGACAGTACTGAGGGAGTGCCGCACTGTCAGAGGGTCAGTACTGAGGGAGTGCAGCACTGTCAGAGGGTCAGTACTGAGGGAGTGCCCCACTGTCAGAGGGTCAGTACTGAGGGAGTGACACACTGTCAGAGGGTCAGTACTGAGGGAGTGCCGCACTGTCAGAGGGTCAGTACTGAGGGAGCCGCACTGTCAGAGGGTCAGTACTGAGGGAGCGCCGCACTGTCAGAGGGTCAGTACTGAGGGAGTGCTGCACTGTCAGAGGGTCAGTACTGAGGGAGTGCTGCACTGTCAGAGGGTCAGTACTGAGGGAGTGCCGCACTGTCAGAGGGTCAGTACTGAGGGAGTGCTGCACTGTCAGAGGGTCAGTACT
>NC_052176.1:1089056-1147313 GCF_902713615.1 Scyliorhinus canicula | reverse complement strand
AATGGTCAGCTGTGGGGTTATGGCTGCCCCATTGCTGAATACATTTCGGTCTGTGTGGGGGGGGGGAGACAGAGTTTCGGAATCGAGGGATACGGGGAACGGGCGGAGGAATGGAAATGGGGCCCCAAGATGAACCATGATGGTATTGGCAGGTGGAGCAGGATCAATGAGTGGTACCGTCTCCTGCCCCGATTCCTTTAATCGTCAATCTGAAAATGATCCACGTTTCCCCCCCTCCCCCCCGTACACCTTCTAAAAGGGCTTTTGGGAATCCAGGTACACCACATCGGCAGGTTCCCCTTTATCCACTTTGACTTATTACCTCCTCGGGGAGCCCTAATGAATGAGTTAACCTTCCACAAAACCCCTTGAGAAGAAGTTGGTGAGCCACTTCCTGGAATACAACAGAGTGTCACGCCTAGCAATTCCAGAGAACACAAAGAACAAAGAAAAGTACAGCACAGGAACAGGCCCTTCGGCCCTCCAAGCCCGTGTCGACCATGCTGCCCATCTAAACTACAATCTTCTGCACTTCCTGGGTCCTTATCCCTCTATTCCCATCCTATTCATGTATTTATCAAGATGCCACTTAAATGTCACTATCATCCCTGCTTCCACCACCTCCTCCGGCAGCGAGTTCCAGGCACCCACTACCCTCTGTGTAAAAAAGCTTGCCTCGTACATCTCCTCTAAACCTTGCCCCTCGCACCTTAAACCTATGCCCCCGAGTAATTGGCCCCTCTACCCTGGGAAAAAGTCTCTGACTATCCACTCTGTCTATGGCCCTCATAATTTTGTAGACCTCTATCAGGTCGCCCCTCAACCTCCATCGTTCCAGTGAGAACAAACCAAGTTTATTCAACCTCTCCTCATAGCCAATGCCCTCCATACCAGGCAACATCCTAGTAAATCTCTTCTGCACCCTCTCTAAAGTCTCCACATCCTTCTGGTAGTGCAGCGACCAGAATTGAACACTATACTCCAAGTGTGGCCGAACTAAGGTTCTATACAGCTGCAACATTACTTGCCAAATTTTATACTCGATGCCCTGGCCAATGAAGGCAAGCACGCCGTATGCCTTCTTGACTACCCTCTCCACCTGTGTTGCCCCTTTCAGTGACCCGTGGACCTGTACACCTAGATCTCTCTGACTGTCAATACTCTTGAGGGTTCTACCATTCACTGTATATTCCCTACCTGCATTAGACCTTCCAAATGCATCACCTCACATTTGTCCGGATAAATTCGATTCCCGGCTGGGTCACTGTCTGTGCGGAGTCTGCACGTCCTCCCCGTGTGTGCGTGGGTTTCCTCCGGGTACTCCGGTTTCCTCCCACAGTCCAAAGATGTGCAGGTTAGGTGGATTGGCCATGCTAAATTGCCCGTAGTGTCCTAATAAGTAAGGTTAAGGGGGGGGGGGGTTGTTGGGTTACGGGTATAGGGTGGATACGTGGGTTTGAGTAGGGTAATAGTTGCTCGGCACAACATCGAGGGCCGAAGGGCCTGTTCTGTGCTGTACTGTTCTATGCTGTACTGTTCTATGTTCTATGTTCTAAACTCCATTTGCCATCTCTCCGCCCAAGTCTCCAAATAATCTAAATCCTGCTGTATCCTCTGACAGTCCTCATTGCTATCCGCAATTCCAACACCCTTTGTGTCGTCTGCAAACTTACTAATCAGACCAGTTACATTTTCCTCCAAATCATTTATATATACTACGAACAGCAAAGGTCCCAGCACTGATCCCTGCGGAACACCATTAATCACAGCCCTCCAATTCGAAAAGCTCCCTTCCATTGCTACTCTCTGCCTTCTATGACCAGTTCTGTATCCACCTTGCCAGCTCACCCCTGATCCCGTGTGACTTCACCTTTGTACCAGTCTGCCATGAGGGACTTTGTCAAAGGCCTTACTGAAGTCCATACAGACAACATCCACTGCCCTACCTGCATCAATCATCTTTGTGACCTCGAAAACTCCCCGAATCAGTGTGTTTAGATCATTAGTCCAGGTTTAACATCCAAATGACTGGTCGCATGTGAAGCGGATTTGATCCGTCCGAGACTCTGTCCTTTTATCCGGGGCGACTGATCACAGACCCAGTCCGTGTCCAGTGTCATTAGGAACAGGAGGAGCCCTTTCAACCCCCAAACCCAGCCCGTCCTGACAGTTAATTTGATTGTGTCCCAGGGTGGCGCAGTGGTTAGCACTGCTGCCTCACGGCGCCGAGGTCCCAGGTTCGATCCCGGCTCTGGGTCACTGTCCGTGTGGAGTTTGCACATTCCCCCCCGTGTCTGCGTGGGTTTCGCCCCCACAACCCAAAGATGTGCAGGGTAGGTGGATTGGCCACACTAAATTGCCCCTTCGTTGAAAAAAAAATAATTGGGTACTCTAAATTTATTTAAAAAGAAGACGGAAATAAATCATATTTGATCGCGTGTCACATTTACTGCCTTCAATAAGATTTGGAAATCATTACCTGACTGAGAGTCGATCGCAGATCCACCATCGCCCGCAGAGAGGGAGAGTTAAGGTCTTGTTTGCTGTCTGGATGAGGTGGCCGTCTGGAATATTAACCTTTCCTTCTGAGCTTCCTGCTGTGTCCGGCTTGTTCCCCATGAACATTGTGCTGCTTCTTTCCTCTCCTCTCTCTCTCTCTCTCTCTCTCTCTCTCTCTCTCTCTCTCTCTCTCTCTCTCTCTCTTTCCCCCCCCCCCCCCATCCTGACACTAGATATCCTGCTGTGTAAATTCCCCACCCTCCGTGTTAAGGAATTACATTTCGAGCTGCCGACTGTCTTCTGTTGAGAAGTCCCGTGTGCGTTTAAACATCCCGAGAGGGGAGATACCCCTCCCCATCGCACTGTTGGTTTAAATACCCTCGCACCCCTCACTTGGGGCAGCGCGAGTTATTGGAAGGATTTCGGGGGCTGGTTATCAGACTGTTACAGGAACGGATGCTCCTGTAACTGTGACCAAAGTGGAGGAGGGTTAGTTCAGTAAGGCTGAGGGCTCTGTGACCTCCCACATCGTGATAACAAAGAGGAAACGGATCCTTATCCTCTGTAAATACTCCAGATTACAGCATTGTTACTGTGCAAGGACTCCATGGTTCCGGGGACAGCTAGATAATTAGTTAGCGGGGTGGGGGAGGCTATTTCAGTGGTTTAAAATGAAACAATGATAGAGGAGGCACGGATGTGTTGTTGCCTCTTTCTCGGCTGTAACCACCAGCTCCTCTGATACTCCTGTCTTCTATTTTCAAAGGTGTGCGAGAGGAGCTCATTGAACGGCTACAGAATTACAGTTTGCAGGTGAGTGAGACGGAAAGGGTGGTGAATTTTTAGAATTCTCCACCTCCGGGAGGGGGGTTGTGGATACTCCGTTGCTGAATAGATTGAAGACTGAGATCGATGGACGGGGAGAGCAGGGAGATTGAGTTGAAGCCTCAATCATCCATGGTGGTGTTTGCCGGAATAGGCTCGATGGGCTGAATGGCCGTATGCTGCTCCTATTATCTGTGCATAGACCTGACCCAGGGGTGGAGAGACCGATATTTCCTCTGTCAGCAGCTTCAACTATACAAACAGCTTCAACAACTTCAATAGCTTCAATAGAGACGAGTTTCCAATTGTGAGGGGGGGGGGGGGGGGGGGGGGGAACCAGGACTCGGGGGCCCATCAATTAGACTGACTAATAAATCCGGGGGGAATTCAGGAGAAAGTTCTCAACCCGGGGAGTGGGGAGAATGTGGTATCGCTCCCACGGGGAGTGGGGGGAATGTGGGACTCGCTCCCACGGGGAGTGGGGGGGAATGTGGGACTCGCTCCCACGGGGAGTGGGGAGAATGTGGGTCTCACTCCCACGGGAAGTGGGGAGAACGTGGGACTCCCTCCCACGGGGAGTGGTGAGAATGTGGGACTTGCTCCCACAGGGAGTGGGGGAGAATGTGGGACTCGCTCCCACGGGGAGTGGGGAGAATGTGGGACTCGCTCCCCACAGGGAGTGGGGAGAATGTGGGACTCCCTCCCACGGGGAGTGGGGAGAATGTGGGACTTGCTCCCACGGGGAGTGGGGAGAATGTGGGACTCGCTCCCACGGGGAGTGGGGAGAATGTGGGACTCCCTCCCACGGGGAGTGGGGAGAATGTGGGACTCCCTCCCACGGGGAGTGGGGAGAATGTGGGGCTCGCTGCCACGGGGAGTGGGGAGAATGTGGGACTCGCTCCCACGGGGAGTGGGGGAGAATGTGGGACTCGATCCCCACGGGGAGTGGGGAGAATGTGGGGCTCGCTGCCACGGGGAGTGGGGAGAATGTGGGACTCGCTCCCACGGGGAGTGGGGAGAATGTGGGGCTCGCTGCCACGGGGAGTGGGGAGAATGTGGGACTCGCTCCCACGGGGAACGATCAAGGTGAATAGTGTCAATACATTTACGGCGGGAAGCTGGATAAGCACAAGGGAGAGAGGAATAGAAGGATAGGTTAATGGGGGAGGTGTAGAGGGGCTTGGGACGAGGATGGTGTGGGTCAGTAACACTAGCAGATGGGCCGAATGGTCTGTTCCTGTGTTACACATGGATGCTGCTGTTATCAATATCTCACTATAAAGAACGGCAGCATTGAATGGACAGTGACAGCAGGGGCAGTCAGGAGCACTCCAACACCATTGACAGCCCTGGCTGATTGAGGGTCTGTTGTGGAGAACTTTCATTCAGACGCTGCGGAGGAAGAATGGTCTCAGAAATATAACAAAAGGATTTATTTTCAGCTTGGTGCATGTGTGACGCAGGGTTCAAATCTTTAACAATTTAAAATTAGAATGATTTTGACAGGCTGCAGATCCTAAAACACCAGCAAACATCAGATCCACCAACTTCCACAATTAGAATTCATTCCTTTGTTTAAAATTTTAGAGTACTCAATTCATTTTTTCCAATTAAGGGGCAGTTTAGTGTGGCCAATCCACCTACCCTGCACATCTTTGGGTTGTGGGGGTGAAACCCACGCAGGCACGGGGAGAATGTGCAAACTCCACACGGACAGTGACCCAGAGCCGGGATCGAACCTGGGACCTCGGCGCCGTGAGGCAGCAGGGCTAACCCACTGCGCCGCCGTGCTGCCCTTAGAATTCATTCTTAATCTGTCACATGGACAGGGCAGCACGGTGGCGCAGTGGGTTAGCCCTACAGCCTCACGGCGCCGACGTCCCAGGTTCGATCCCGGCTCTGGGTCACTGTCTGTGTGGAGTTTGCACATTCTCCCCGTGGCTGCGTGGGTTTCGCCCCCACAACCCAAAGATGTGCAGGGTAGGTGGATTGGCCACGCTAAATTGCCCCTTAATTGGAAAAAATGAATTGGGTACTCTAAATTTAGTAAGTAAATAAAATATATCTGTCACATGGATAGTAATTACCTCCTCCAGCCCCGACAACCCTCCATATCTCTGTAACCTCCTCCAGCCCCTACAACCCTCCCTATCTCTGTAACCTCCTCCAGCCCCGACAACCCTCCATATCTCTGTAACATCCTCCAGCCCCTATAACCCTCCCTATCTCTGTAACCTCCTCCAGCCCCGACAACCCTCCCTATCTCTGTAACCTCCTCCAGCCCCCTACAACCCTCCCTATCTCTGTAACCTCCTCCAGCCCCGACAACCCTCCATATCTCTGTAACCTCCTCCAGCCCCTACAACCCTCCCTATCTCTGTAACCTCCTCCAGCCCCTACAACCCTCCCTATCTCTGTAACCTCCTCCAGCCCCGACAACCCTCCCTATCTCTGTAACCTCCTCCAGCCCCGACAATCCTCCCTATCTCTGTAACCTCCTCCAGCCCCGACAACCCTCCCTATCTCTGTAACCTCCTCCAGCCCCTACACCCCTCCCTATCTCTGTAACCTCCTCCAGCCCCTACAACCCTCCCTATCTCTGTAACCTCCTCAAGCCCCTAGAACTTTCGCTATCTCTGTAACCTCCTCCAGCCCCCACAACCCTTCCTATCTCTGTACCCTCCTCTAGCCCCTACAACCCTCGCTATCTCTGTAACCTCCTCCAGCCCCTACACCCCTCCCTATCTCTGTAACCTCCTCCAGCCCCTACACCCCTCCCTATCTCTGTAACCTCCTCCAGCCCCTACAACCCTCCATATCTCTTTAACCTCCTCCAGCCCCGACAACCCTCCCTATCTCTGTAACCTCCTTCAGCCCTTATAACCCTTCTTACCTCTGTAATGTCCTCCAGCCCCTACAACCCTCCCTATCTCTGTAACCTCCTCCCGTTCCCTCCAACCCTCCCTATCTCTGTAACCTCCTCCAGCCCCTCCAACCCTCCCTATCTCTGTAACCTCCTCCCGTCCCCTCCAACCCTCCCTATCTCTGTAACCTCCTCCAGCCCCTGTAACCCTCCCTATCTCTGTAACCCCCTCCAGCCCCTACAACCCTCCCTATCTCTGTAACCTCCTCCAGCCCCTACAACCCTCCCTATCTCTGTAACCTCCTCCAGTCCCTACACCCCTCCCTATCTCTGTAACCTCCTCCAGCCCCTACAACCCTCCCTATCTCTGTAACCTCCTCCAGTCCCTGCAACCCTCCCTATCTCTGTAACCTCCTCCATTCCCTACAACCCTCTCCATCTCTGTAACCTCCTCCAGTCCCTACAACCCTCCCTATCTCTGTAACCCCCTCCAGCCCCTACACCCCTCCCTTTCTCTGTAACCTCCTCCAGTCCCTACAACCCTCTCCATCTCTGTAACCTCCTCCAGTCCCTACAACCCTCCCTACCTCTGTAACCTCCTCCAGCCCCGACAACCCTCCCTATCTCTGTAACCTCCTCCAGCCCCTGTAACCCTCCCTATCTCTGTAACCTCGTCCAGCCCCTGTAACCCTCCCTATCTCTGTAACCTCCTCCAGCCCCTACACCCCTCCCTATCTCTGTAACCTCCTCCAGCCCCTACAACCCCTCCCTATCTCTGTAACCTCCTCCAGCCCCTACAACCCCTCCCTATCTCTGTAACCTCCTCCAGCCCCTACAACCCTCCCTCTCTCTGTAACCTCCTCCAGCCCCGACACCCCTCCCTATCTCTGTAACCTCCTCCAGTCCCTGTAACCCTCCCTATCTCTGTAACCTATTGGGGTTGCAGACCTGTTCGGCTCCTTGAATCTGACACTGAGTGAGATTGAATGGCCTCGTGCTGTGAAAACTCTGACCCCGTGACTCGCTCTCAAACGGCAGGAGAGTCTTTGGAGGACTGTATGGAACCAGCTTTGGTTGTATCCAACGGCAGCGTGATCAAGTCTGATCTAATTGTGGCCTTGCATCCCCTTTCCTGCCTGTTCCCTTAACCCTCCGCCCCCTTGTAGAGTCCTCCGGATTTACAGCACGGAACGAGGCCCTTCGGCCCGTTCTGTCTCTGCCAACCGTCAGACGCCTGTCTGCTGGACGCCTGTTCTCCAGCACTCTCTCCGTCGCCTTGTCCGCTCCGGCTTTAGAAATGCTCAGTTAAACCATTCTGCAAAGCTGTCAGCCCCAAATATAGTTGATGACCCACAGCCCCCGCTGCTCTCTGGGATAGTGAATTCCACAGGTGAATGAGAGTCGGGAGAAGAGATTCCCCCTCATCTGGGACTTCGCTGGGACAGCCCTCAATTTTAAACCCAATTCCCGATTTCCCAGTCCCCTCGGCATCCGCGCTGTCGGGGGATATTTACGTTTCGGTAAGTTTAGGCAGCACGGTGGCACAGTGGTTAGCACTGCTGCCTTGCGGAGCTGAGGACCCGGGTACGAATCCCGGCCCTGGGTCACTGTCCGTGTGGAGTTTGCACATTCTCCCCGTGTCTGCGTGGGTCTCACCCCCCCCAACCCAAAGATGTGCCGGGTGAAGATCGATATTTAGCAGCCTCGTCACTCGAGTTCTGCTTTAATTATTGATGGAGGGTGGGTTTACCTGGAGATATATTCTCACCGAGGGGGTTTTTGATGCTAGCTGCTCAGTGACTGGTTCCAGTTCTGTATCCTGTGGCAGCTCTGACCGATCCTCTGCTTCCTGCCTTCACAGAATGGAGTGGCCTTGACCCGACCTTTGCGAGGCGATGACATGGATAAGGGGCACCCATTGCCACCGCTGCCCGGGCAGGTAAGCTGGCCGTCGCCAGTGTTGTAATCTCGCCACCCTGACGTGAGGGGGGTGGTGTCGGGTTTGGCACGACCCTCGCTCGCCCGGCTAACCTCTCTGTTTCCTCTCTTCCAGGTGCCTGGGATGCAGCTCCCTCCCCGCACGATGGGAATTTCCCGCATGCCCCTTCCACCTGGGATGCAGATGGGCTTCCCCCTGGGCGTGGTCCCGCCGGGAATGGGCCCGCGTCTCCACATGCCCTCGGTGGACCCGTCTACCCTGTCCGAGGAGGAGCGACTCAAACTGGCACAACAGCAGGCGGCCATCCTGATCCAGCAGGAGGAGCGGGCAAAGCAGGTAAATGACTGGCACAGCGGGAGGGGGTGCAGATGGCCGGGGGGGGGGGGGGGGGGGGTAGCTGGGGAACGAGGGGAGGGGAGGGGTGGGGAACAATGGGAAGCCGGTGTGCTTGTGTACGGCTTTGTTCAGTTAGTGCTTACACCACAAGGTCGCGGGGTCAACAGCCGGTTCGCGGGGTCGGCAGCCGGGTCGCGGGGTCGGCAGCCGGGTCGCGGGGTCGGCAGCCGGGTCGCGGGGTCGGCAGCCGGGTCGCGGGGTCGGCAGCCAGGTCGCGGGTTCGATGGCCGGATCGCCGTCGGTGGGCGGGTTGTGGGGTCGGAGGTCGGGTTGGCAGGCGGTTCTCCAGGGGTCGGCGGCCGGGTCACAGAGGAGGCCGTTCTGCCCTTTGATTCTGCCCCAACCTGATCCGTGATTAATCTGTCTCATATTTTCCCACAGCCCCGGCCCCCTTTGGGAGCCTGTGGGAGCTGGGTATGTGGGATTGGGATGCTGTGGGAGCTGGGTGTCCGGGATCGGGATGCTGTGGGAGCTGGGTGTGTGGGATCGGGATGCTGTGGGAGCTGGGTGTCCGGGATCGGGATGCTGTGGGAGCTGGGTGTGTGGGATCGGGATGCTGTGGGAGCTGGGTGTGTGGGATCGGGATGCTGTGGGAGCTGGGTGTCCGGGATCGGGATGCTGTGGGAGCTGGGTGTGTGGGATCGGGATGTTGTGGGAGCTGGGTGTGTGGGATTGGGATGCTGTGGGAGCTGGGTGTGTGGGATCGGGATGCTGTGGGAGCTGAATGTCCGGGATCGGGATCCTGTGGGAGCTGGGTGTGTGGGATCGGGATGCTGTGGGAGCTGGGTGTGTGGGATCGGGATGCTGTGGGAGCTGGGTGTGTGGGATGCTGTGGGAGCTGGGTGTGTGGGATCGGGATGCTGTGGGAGCTAGGTGTGTGGGATCGGGATGCTGTGGGAGCTGGGTGTGTGGGATCGGGATGCTGTGGGAGCTGGGTGTGTGGGATCGGGATGCTGTGGGAGCTGGGTGTGTGGGATCGGGATGCTGTGGGAGCTGGGTGTGTGGGATCGGGATGCTGTGGGAGCTGGGATCGGGATGCTGTGGGAGCTGGGTGTGTGGGATCGGGATGCTGTGGGAGCTGGGTGTGTGGGATGCTGTGGGAGCTGGGTGTGTGGGATCGGGATGCTGTGGGAGCTGGGTGTGTGGGATCGGGATGCTGTGGGAGCTGGGTGTGTGGGATCGGGATGCTGTGGGAGCTGGGTGTGTGGGATCGGGATGCTGTGGGAGCTGGGTGTGTGGGATGCTGTGGGAGCTGGGTGTGTGGGATCGGGATGCTGTGGGAGCTGGGTGTGTGGGATCGGGATGCTGTGGGAGCTGGGTGTGTGGGATCGGGATGCTGTGGAGCTGGGTGTGTGGGATCGGGATGCTGTGGGAGCTGGGTGTGTGGGATCGGGATGCTGTGGGAGCTGGGTGTGTGGGATCGGGATGCTGTGGGAGCTGGGTGTGTGGGATCGGGATGCTGTGGGAGCTGGGTGTGTGGGATCGGGATGCTGTGGGAGCTGGGTGTGTGGGATCGGGATGCTGTGGGAGCTGGGTGTGTGGGATGCTGTGGGAGCTGGGTGTGTGGGATCGGGATGCTGTGGGAGCTGGGTGTGTGGGATCGGGATGCTGTGGGAGCTGGGGTGTGTGGGATCGGGATGCTGTGGGAGCTGGGTGTGGGATCGGGATGCTGTGGGAGCTGGGTGTGTGGGATCGGGATCCTGTGGGAGCTGGGTGTGTGGGATCGGGATGCTGTGGGAGCTGGGTGTGTGGGATCGGGATGCTGTGGGAGCTGGGTGTGTGGGATCGGGATGCTGTGGGAGCTGGGTGTGTGGGATCGGGATCCTGTGGGAGCTGGGTGTGTGGGATCGGGATGCTGTGGGAGCTGGGTGTGTGGGATCGGGATGCTGTGGGAGCTGGGTGTGTGGGATCGGGATGCTGTGGGAGCTGGGTGTGTGGGATCGGGATGCTGTGGGAGCTGGGTGTGTGGGATCGGGATGCTGTGGGAGCTGGGTGTGGGATCGGGATGCTGTGGGAGCTGGGTGTGTGGGATCGGGATGCTGTGGGAGCTGGGTGTGTGGGATCGGGATGCTGTGGGAGCTGGGTGTGTGGGATCGGGATGCTGTGGGAGCTGGGTGTGTGGGATCGGGATGCTGTGGGAGCTGGGTGTGTGGGATCGGGATGCTGTGGGAGCTGGGTGTGTGGGATCGGGATGCTGTGGGAGCTGGGTGTGTGGGATCGGGATGCTGTGGGAGCTGGGTGTGTGGGATCGGGATGCTGTGGGAGCTGGGTGTGTGGGATCGGGATGCTGTGGGAGCTGGGTGTGTGGGATCGGGATGCTGTGGGAGCTGGGTGTGTGGGATCGGGATGCTGTGGGAGCTGGGTGTGTGGGATCGGGATGCTGTGGGAGCTGGGTGTGTGGGATCGGAATGCTGTGGGAGCTGGGGTGTGTGGGATCGGGATGCTGTGGAGCTGGGTGTGTGTGGGATCGGGATGCTGTGGGAGCTGGGTGTGTGGGATCGGGATGCTGTGGGAGCTGGGTGTGTGTGGGATCGGGTGCTGTGGGAGCTGGGATCGGGATTGCTGTGGGAGCTGGGTGTGTGGGATCGGGATGCTGTGGGAGCTGGGTGTGTGGGATCGGGATGCTGTGGGAGCTGGGTGTGTGGGATCGGGATGCTGTGGGAGCTGGGTGTGTGGGATCGGGATGCTGAGGGAGCTGGGTGTGTGGGATCGGGATGATGTGGGAGCTGGGTGTGTGGGATCGGGATGCTGTGGGAACTGGGTGTGTGGGATCGGGATGCTGTGGGAGCTGGGTGTGTGGGATCGGGATGCTGTGGGAGCTGGGTGTGTGGGATCGGGATGCTGTGGGAGCTGGGTGTGTGGGATCGGGATGCTGTGGGAGCTGGGTGTGTGGGATCGGGATGCTGTGGGAGCTGGGTGTGTGGGATCGGGATGCTGTGGGATCGGGATGCTGTGGGATCGGGATGCGGTGGGAGCTGGGTGTGGGATCGGGATGCTGTGGGAGCTGGGTGTGTGGGATCGGGATGCTGTGGGAGCTGGGTGTGTGGGATGCTGTGGGAGCTGGGTGTGTCGGATCGGGATGCTGTGGGAGCTGGGTGTCCGGGATCGGGATGCTGTGAGAGCTGGGTGTGTGGGATCGGGATGCTGTGGGAGCTGGGTGTGTGGGATCGGGATGCTGTGGGAGCTGGGTGTGTGGGATGCTGTGGGAGCTGGGTGTGTGGGATCGGGATGCTGTGGGAGCTGGGTGTCCGGGATCGGGATGCTGTGGGAGCTGGGTGTCCGGGATCGGGATGCTGTGGGAGCTGGGTGTGTGGGATCGGGATGCTGTGGGAGCTGGGTGTGTGGGATCGGGATGCTGTGGGAGCTGGGTGTGTGGGATCGGGATGCTGTGGGAGCTGGGTGTGTGGGATCGGGATGCTGTGGGAGCTGGGTGTGTGGGATCGGGATGCTGTGGGAGCTGGGTGTGTGGGATCGGGATGCTGTGGGAGCTGGGTGTGTGGGATCGGGATGCTGTGGGAGCTGGGTGTGTGGGATCGGGATGCTGTGGGAGCTGGGTGTGTGGGATCGGGATGCTGTGGGAGCTGGGTGTGTGGGATCGGGATGCTGTGGGAGCTGGGTGTGTGGGATCGGGATGCTGTGGGAGCTGGGTGTGTGGGATCGGGATGCTGTGGGATCGGGATGCTGTGGGATCGGGATGCTGTGGGATCGGGATGCTGTGGGATCGGGATGCTGTGGGAGCTGGGTGTGTGGGATCGGGATGCTGTGGGAGCTGGGTGTGTGGGATCGGGATGCTGTGGGAGCTGGGTGTGTGGGATGCTGTGGGAGCTGGGTGTGTCGGATCGGGATGCTGTGGGAGCTGGGTGTCTGGGATCGGGATGCTGTGGGAGCTGGGTGTGTGGGATCGGGATGCTGTGGGAGCTGGGTGTGTGGGATCGGGATGCTGTGGGAGCTGGGTGTGTGGGATGCTGTGGGAGCTGGGTGTGTGGGATCGGGATGCTGTGGGAGCTGGGTGTCCGGGATCGGGATGCTGTGGGAGCTGGGTGTCCGGGATCGGGATGCTGTGGGAGCTGGGTGTGTGGGATCGGGATGCTGTGGGAGCTGGGTGTGTGGGATCGGGATGCTGTGGGAGCTGGGTGTGTGGGATCGGGATGCTGTGGGAGCTGGGTGTGTGGGATCGGGATGCTGTGGGAGCTGGGTGTGTGGGATCGGGATGCTGTGGGAGCTGGGTGTGTGGGATCGGGATGCTGTGGGAGCTGGGTGTGTGGGATCGGGATGCTGTGGGAGCTGGGTGTGGGATCGGGATGCTGTGGGAGCTGGGTGTGTGGGATCGGGATGCTGTGGGAGCTGGGTGTGTGGGATCGGGATGCTGTGGGAGCTGGGTGTGTGGGATCGGGATGCTGTGGGAGCTGGGTGTGTGGGATCGGGATGCTGTGGGAGCTGGGTGTGTGGGATCGGGATGCTGTGGGAGCTGGGTGTGTGGGATCGGGATGCTGTGGGAGCTGGGTGTGTGGGATCGGGATGCTGTGGGAGCTGGGTGTGTGGGATCGGGATGCTGTGGGAGCTGGGTGTGTGGGATCGGGATGCTGTGGGAGCTGGGTGTGGGATCGGGATGCTGTGGGAGCTGGGTGTGTGGGATCGGGATGCTGTGGGAGCTGGGTGTGTGGGATCGGGATGCTGTGGGAGCTGGGTGTGTGGGATCGGGATGCTGTGGGAGCTGGGTGTGTGGGATCGGGATGCTGTGGGAGCTGGGTGTGTGGGATCGGGATGCTTTGGGAGCTGGGTGTGTGGGAGCTGGGTGTGTTGGGCTCCGGCTGCAGCCGGAGGTGGAATCTGTGCGAACCAGGCACTTTGTAAAAGTGCAAGTGTGCGGCAATGAGCGTGGATCCATGTGTAAGAGGATCGGAGGGGGGGAGGTGAGGTATGGATGGTCAGCTGTCTCGGATGTATGTACAGAGTGTACGTATATGTTTCCAAATGCATGATTTGTAGCTCGCTCTAAGCTGTCTCTCTCTGTGTCTCTCTCTCTGTCTCCCCCACCCCCCCCCTCTCTCTCAGGCCTTACACGAACGCGAACGGCAGCAGCAGGAAATGGTTCATATGCAGCAGGGACCCCCCGGATCGAGATCCATGGAAATTGGGCCACGCCCGACATTAGGGCCAAGAGGTAATGTTGATTTGATGCCGCGCAGCACTGCGTCTCTGTGTTGGGTATGTGGGGGTGAGGAGCTGTAATCGGCAGTATTCTGGCACCAGGCCGGTGTGGGACTGCTCACCTCTGTGAGGAGATGTGGAGTTCCTGGTTTTGAACCATGGTGCAGGCCAGATTGATGCTGCATTTAAAATGGAGCAAGATGCAAAACGCCCAGTGGCTGGAAAGACGCTTCCCAGTCAGAGCCCATTGTACAGAGACTCTATCCCAGATTCTAGGCTATCCCACCCAGTGTCAGTACTGAGGGAGAGCCGCACTGTCAGAGGGTCAGTACTGAGGGAGTGCCGCACTGTCAGAGGGTCAGTACTGAGGGAGTGCTGCACTGTCAGAGGGTCAGTACTGAGGGAGCGCTGCACTGTCAGACGGTCAGTACTGAGGGAGTGCCGCACTGTCAGAGGGTCAGTACTGAGGGAGTGCTGCACTGTCAGAGGGTCAGTACTGAGGGAGCGCCGCACTGTCAGAGGGTCAGTACTGAGGGAGTGCCGCACTGTCAGAGGGTCAGTACTGAGGGAGTGCTGCACTGTCAGAGGGTCAGTACTGAGGGAGCGCCGCACTGTCAGAGGGTCAGTACTGAGGGAGTGCCGCACTGTCAGAGGGTCAGTACTGAGGGAGTGCTGCACTGTCAGAGGGTCAGTACTGAGGGAGTGCTGCACTGTCAGAGGGTCAGTACTGAGGGAGTGCCGCACTGTCAGAGGGTCAGTACTGAGGGAGTGCCGCCCTGTCAGAGGGTCAGTACTGAGGGAGTGCTGCACTGTCAGAGGGTCAGTACTGAGGGAGTGCCGCACTGTCAGAGGGTCAGTACTGAGGGAGTGCCGCACTGTCAGAGGGTCTGTACTGAGGGAGTGCTGCACTGTCAGAGGGTCAGTACTGAGGGAGTGCCGCACTGTCAGAGGGTCAGTACTGAGGGAGTGCTGCACTGTCAGAGGGTCAGTACTGAGGGAGTGCCGCACTGTCAGAGGGTCAGTACTGAGTGAGTGCCGCACTGTCAGAGGGTCAGTACTGAGGGAGTGCTGCACTGTCAGAGGGTCAGTACTGAGGGAGTGCTGCACTGTCAGAGGGTCAGTACTGAGGGAGTGCTGCACTGTCAGAGGGTCAGTACTGAGGGAGTGCTGCACTGTCAGAGGGTCAGTACTGAGGGAGCGCCGCACTGTCAGAGGGTCAGTACTGAGGGAGTGCTGCACTGTCAGAGGGTCAGTACTGAGGGAGAGTCGCACTGTCAGAGGGTCAGTACTGAGGGAGTGCCGCACTGTCAGAGGGTCAGTACTGAGGGAGTGCCGCACTGTCAGAGGGTCAGTACTGAGGGAATGCCGCACTGTCAGAGGGTCAGTACTGAGGGAGTGCCGCACTGTCAGAGGGTCAGTACTGAGGGAGTGCCGCACTGTCAGAGGGTCAGTACTGAGGGAGTGCCGCACTGTCAGAGGGTCAGTACTGAGGGAGTGCCGCACTGTCAGAGGGTCAGTACTGAGGGAGCGCCGCACTGTCAGAGGGTCAGTACTGAGGGAGTGCTGCACTGTCAGAGGGTCAGTACTGAGGGAGTGCCGCACTGTCAGAGGGTCAGTACTGAGGGAGTGCCGCACTGTCAGAGGGTCAGTACTGAGGGAGTGCCGCACTGTCAGAGGGTCAGTACTGAGGGAGTGCCGCACTGTCAGAGGGTCAGTACTGAGGGAGCGCCGCACTGTCAGAGGGTCAGTACTGAGGGAGTGCCGCACTGTCAGAGGGTCAGTACTGAGGGAGTGCCGCACTGTCAGAGGGTCAGTACTGAGGGAGTGCCGCACTGTCAGAGGGTCAGAACTGAGGGAGTGCTGCACTGTCAGAGGGTCAGTACTGAGGGAGTGCCGCACTGTCAGAGGGTGGGGTATTGGGGGTGTCCTTGGTGGCGGTGGAAGGGGTGGATATTTTTTGAGTGTTTATTTCCTCTAGTTGTTATTTGATGTTTGTTTTCTCCTTTGACCACAGTGAGCAGCTCCCCTCTGCCGATGTCCCTGTCGGGTGGGCGACCCATTGTCTCGGTGACTTCTGCTCCATTGGGTGTCCCCAGCTTGGGACCCCGTCTTCGTGGGCCCCCACCACCACCTGGCGAAGAGAACAGAGAGGTAACTGGATACACACAGCATAAAACAGGCCGCTTGCCAAGCCCTGTATTACTGCTCCACAGGACCATGTTCCTGTGGGCCACAGCACGTGCTAATCATTTTTCATCACAGTTGTATTAATTGTAACTTGAGGTTATAAATAATTTACACCCTTTGCGCCGGCTCATTCCGGCCAAATTTACATGAATCAAACCGAACAGAGCAGAATAAACAGTGCCCCAGGAAGGAGTGATATAGGATGTGATCTGGCACAGCTTGTTTACACGTGTGGGGGAAACCCTCGGATCCCCCGATGGCCAATTAGATTTTTTTCTAGATTTGGAAACTCCGCTAGGTTGGGCAGCCAGTCTCCAGACCCTGGGGGGGGCTGCTGCTGCCAACCTCCATCCAAGCAGGAGTCTCTGCCGGCCATTCAGGGAAGGGGAGGGCCGGCTTCGGCCCCTCTCCCCACACAGAATTCTGGGTGCTCCGATACCCCGGACACTGCGGCTGCAGATATAGCTCCATCTTTACCCCCCACCACTCTGGACATGGCCTCAAAGAAGGCGGTCCAGAACCCAGCGGGTTTGCAACAGGATCGCACCGTGAATGTGGTTGGCCGGACACCCTTGACACCGGTCGTACTTATCCTCCGGGAAGAGGCTCGCTGATCCGTATTCCGGTTTAGTGTACCCTGGTAGGCATCACCATCCGCACCACAAAGAGGTCGATTGGGGGATGGGAGAAGATGGAAAACTCCTTTTCCCTCGAGCGGTTGAACCTCCACGAAGGTGATAATTCTCCTGGTGTTCTTGATTTGGCTCCTACTCTGGGGCTCGATCCATCCGTCTCTCTGTTTGTCTCTCTCTCGCTCTCCATCTCTTGCTCTCTATCTCTCTCTCACTCTCCATCTCTTGCTCTCTCTCACTCCATCTCTTGCTCTCTATCTCTCTCTCACTCTCCGCCTCTTGCTCTCTCTCTCTCTCACTCTCCACCTCTTGCTCTCTATCTCTCTCTCACTCCATCTCTTGCTCTCTATCTCTCTCTCACTCTCCGCCTCTTGCTCTCTATCTCTCTCTCACTCTCCATCTCTTGCTCTCTCTCTCTCTCACTCTCCACCTCTTGCTCTCTATCTCTCTCTCTCTCCATCTCTTGCTCTCTATCTCTCTCTCACTCCATCTCTTGCTCTCTATCTCTCTCTCACTCTCCGCCTCTTGCTCTCTATCTCTCTCTCACTCTCCATCTCTTGCTCTCTATCTCTCTCTCACTCTCCACCTCTTGCTCTCTATCTCTCTCTCACTCTCCATCTCTTGCTCTCTATCTCTCTCTCACTCTCCATCTCTTGCTCTCTCTCTCACTCTCCACCTCTTGCTCTCTATCTCTCTCTCTCTTTCTCACTCCATCTCTTGCTCTCTGTCGCTTGCTCTCCATCTCTTGCTCTCTCTCGCTCGCTCTCCATCTCTTGCTCTCTCTCTCTCACTCCACCTCTTGCTCTCTCTCTCTCACTCCACCTCTTGCTCGCTCTCTCTCGCTCGCTCTCCATCTCTTGCTCTCTATCTCTCTCTGTCTCTCTCTCTGTTTGTCTGTCTCTCTCACTGCCGGGGGGGAGGGTGCTGTTCTCTCTCCTGGTTGTCCACCCTCCCCTTTCAGTGCTTTCTGGCTCGTCACCAACCTTTGCCACCTGGGCTTCAAGCGAGGCACAGTTACCTCCTGTGCCCTCGGCCTCCGTTCCCCTCTCTCCATTGCCTCCTTTATGGGCCCCATCGCGGCCTCTGCTGCCATGTGGCCCTCTTCACCGTTTCTCAGGGTTTCTGGAGTTGTGATGAGCTCCAGCAGCTTCTCTGCCATCAGCTGGGCCGGCGAATCCGGTTTGCAGGAGGGAGCCGCCTTTCGAGCAGCCACTCAGCTCATGGCCGCCACTGGCCGTCTCCCACGGGCAAGGGGTGAACACAGGAAGCCTGGTTGAGAGATCCTCTGGCTGCACTCGGCCAGGGAGTAACTGAGGAGTGAGTGATGGGGGTTAGATCATCCATCCTGTACCTGAGCACACATTTACAGTAACACAGAACTCGGGCTGATGAAGCTAATAAACTTTCTCTTGGTGCAGAGTGACGATGTGGGTCCTGGTCCCAGAATTCCCCAAGTCCTGGAGAAGATCCTTCAGCTCAAAGAGCAACGGCAGGTGGAGCTGACGGCAGCAGGGGAGATTTCCGGTACGTGGAGGACACGCCTGGAGAGAGAGTTTCACTTAACCCCGAGCCGTTCCTGTCCTGGGAGTGTTTGATGGGGACAGTGTAGAGGGAGCTTTACTCTGTATCTAACCCCGTGCTGTACCTGTCCTGGGAGTGTTTGATGGGGACAGTGTAGAGGGAGCTTTACTCTGTATCTAACCCCGTGCTGTACCTGTCCTGGGAGTGTTTGATGGGGACAGTGTGGATGGAGCTTTACTCTGTATCTAACCCCGTGCTGTACCTGTCCTGGGAGTGTTTGATGGGGACAGTGTAGAGGAAGCTTTACTCTGTATCTAACCCCGTGCTGTACCTGTCCTGGGAGTGTTTGATGGGGAACGTGCAGAGGGAGCTTTACTCTGTATCTAACCCCGTGCTGTACCTGTCCTGGGAGTGTTTGATGGGGACAGTGTAGAGGGAGCTTTACTCTGTATCTAACCCCGTGCTGTACCTGTCCTGAGAGTGTTTGATGGGGACAGTGTAGAGGGAGCTTTACTCTGTATCTAACCCCGTGCTGTACCTGTCCTGGGAGTGTTTGATGGGGACAGTGTAGAGGGAGCTTTACGCTGTATCTAACCCCGTGCTGTACCTGTCCTGGGAGTGTTTGATGGGGACAGTGTAGAGGGAGCTTTACTCTGTATCTAACCCCGTGCTGTCCCTGTCCTGGGAGTGTTTGATGGGGACAGTGTAGAGGGAGCTTTACTCTGTATCTAACCCCGTGCTGTACCTGTCCTGGGAGTGTTTGATGGGGAACGTGCAGAGGGAGCTTTACTCTGTATCTAACCCCGTGCTGTACCTGTCCTGGGAGTGTTTGATGGGGACAGTGTAGAGGGAGCTTTACTCTGTATCTAACCCCGTGCTGTACCTGTCCTGAGAGTGTTTGATGGGGACAGTGTAGAGGGAGCTTTACGCTGTATCTAACCCCGTGCTGTACCTGTCCTGGGAGTGTTTGATGGGGACAGTGTAGAGGGAGCTTTACTCTGTATCTACCCCCGTGCTGTCCCTGTCCTGGGAGTGTTTGATGGGGACAGTGTAGAGGGAGCTTTACTCTGTATCTAACCCCGTGCTGTACCTGTCCTGGGAGTGTTTGATGGGGACAGTGTAGAGGGAGCTTTACTCTGTATCTAACCCCGTGCTGTATCTGTCCTGGGGGTGTTTGATGGGGACAGTGTAGAGGGAGCTTTACTCTGTATCTAACCCCGTGCTGTACCTGTCCTGGGAGTGTTTGATGGGGACAGTTTAGAGGGAGCTTTACTCTGTATCTAACCCCGTGCTGTCCCTGTCCTGGGAGTGTTTGATGGGGACAGTGTAGAGGGAGCTTTACTCTGTATCTAACCCCGTGCTGTACCTGTCCTGGGAGTGTTTGATGGGGACAGTGTAGAGGGAGCTTTACTCTGTATCTAACCCCGTGCTTTACCTGTCCTGGGAGTGTTTGATGGGGACAGTGTAGAGGGAGCTTTACTCTGTATCTAACCCCGTGCTGTACCTGTCCTGGGAGTGTTTGATGGGGACAGTGTAGAGGGAGCTTTACTCTGTATCTAACCCCGTGCTTTACCTGTCCTGGGAGTGTTTGATGGGGACAGTGTAGAGGGAGCTTTACTCTGTATCTAACCCCGTGCTGCACCTGTCCTGGGAGTGTTTGATGGGGACAGTGTAGAGGGAGCTTTACCCAGTTTCTAACTAAAGTAATGGGTCAATGACACACAGTATTTGCAGTGAGCTTTCCGGAGGCTGGGTGTCAAACAAAGAACACACAAAAGTCCAGCACAGGAACAGTCCCTTCGGCCCTCCAAGCCTGTGCCGATCATGCTGCCCGTCTAAACTAAAATCTTCTGCACTTCCTGGGTCCGTATCCCCCTCTTCCCATCCTATTCATGTATTTGTCCAGATGCCCCTTAAACGTCACTATCGTCCCTGCTTCCACCACCTCCTCCGGCAGCGAGTTCCAGGCACCCACTACCCTCTGTGTAAAAAAAAAACTTGCCTCGTACATCTCCTCTAAACCTTGCCCCTCGCACCTTAAACCTATGCCCCCTAGTAATTCACCCCTCTGCCCTGGGGAAAAGCCTCTGACTATCCACTCTGTCTATGCCCCTCATAATTGTGTAGACCTCTATCAGGTCGCCCCTCAACCTCTGTCGTTCCAGTGAGAACAATCCGAGTTTATTCAACCGCTCCTCATAGCTAATGCCCTCCATACCAGGCAACATCCTGGTAAATCTCTTCTGCACCCTCTCTAAAGCCTCCACATCCTTCTGGTAGTGTGGCGACCAGAATTGTGGCCTAACTAAGGTTCACAGCTGCAACATGAATTGCCAATTCTTATACACAATGCCCCGGAGAATGAAGGCAAGCATGCCGTATGCCTTCTTGACTACCTTCTCCACCTGTGTTGCCCCTTTCAGTGACCTGTGGACCTGTACACCTAGATCTCTCTGACTGTCAATACTCTTGGGGGTTCTACCATTCACTGTATATTCCCGACCTGAATTAGACCTTCCGAAATGCATTACCTCACATTTGTCTGGATTAAACTCCGTCTGCCATCTCTCCGCCCAAGTCTCCAAACGATCTAAATCCTGCTGTATCCTCTGCCGGTGGGGGTGAGGCCAGATCCTGTAATGAGTCGTCCTGAGTCTGGGTGCAGGTCAGAGTGAGTCCAGCTCTCCTGTCTCGTACTAAGTTCTGCTTGTGTTTCCACAGATGATGTCGATGCAGCAACTTTAACCCCAGCTGATACTGAAGAGGAGGAACTTGTATACTCGTTATCGAAGAAAGAGGTTTGTGAGAATGGAATGGCGTATCTCTCCCACTGCACTGATTGTGTGACTGACCCACACACCAGCAGTATCTCTCTCTCCACTCATTATCCTTGGCCCTGTCTCACAGGGATCCTCCATCTGTGTCGACATCGGACGGTTCTGTGAACATGCAGCACCCAAATAAAATTACGCCCTAATTTCGGCCATTTCATAGAATTTACAGTGCACAAGGAGGCCACTCGGCCCATCGAGTCTGCACCGGCTCTTGGAAAGAGCACCCTACCCAAGGTCAACACCCTCCACCCTATCCCCATAACCCAGTAACCCCACCCAACACTAAGGGCAATTTTGGACACTAAGGGCAATTTATCATGGCCAATCCATCCTAACCTGCACATCTTTGGACTGTGGGAGGAAACCGGAGCACCCGGAGGAAACCCACGCACACACGGGGAGGATGTGCAGACTCCACACAGACAGTGACCCAAGCCGGAATCGAACCTGGGACCCTGGAGCTGTGAAGCAATTGTGCTATCCACAATGCTACCGTGCTGCCCAATCACATTGACCCTCTGTCAATGCTGACGTACCACCAGCTCACCTCAGAGGGTCAGTACTGAGGGAGTGGCGCACTGTCAGAGGGTCAGTACTGAGGGAGTGCTGCACTGTCAGAGGGTCAGTACTGAGGGAGTGCCGCACTGTCAGAGGGTCAGTACTGAGGGAGTGCCGCACTGTCAGAGGGTCAGTACTGAGGGAGCACTGCACTGTCAGAGGGTCAGTACTGAGGGAGCCGCACTGTCAGAGGGTCAGTGCTGAGGGAGTGCTGCACTGTCAGAGGGTCAGTACTGAGGGAGTGCTGCACTGTCAGAGGGTCAGTACTGAGGGAGTGCCGCACTGTCAGAGGGTCAGTACTGAGGGAGCCGCACTGTCAGAGGGTCAGTACTGAGGGAGTTCTCCCCGGTGTCCTGGGGCCAATATTAATCCCTCGCCCAACATCAGTAAAAACAGATGATCTGGGCCATTCTCACATTGCTGTGTGTGGGATCTTGCTGTGTGTAAATTGACTGCTGCGTTTCCCACAACCGAACAGTGACTTTGTTTCAAAACCAAAAGCTGACTTTAGGATGTCCCGAGGGCGGGGGGGGGGGGGGGGGGTTCCATTAGAAATTCAAGTTGTTTGATGCCCCAGAAATATCGACCTGGATTTTAGAAGCTGTGATTACCAACGGTTTTTATCTTTTTCAGAAAAATCGCAAGCGGCGGAATAGGAAGAAGAAGAAGAAGCCGAGTCGGAGCGAGGAAAATGGCGGGGAAAAGAAGGTGGAGAAGGCGGGAGTGACGGACACGGAATCGGAGGTGGAAGTGGAGTATGTGACAGCAGAGCCCGAAATCTTCGACACCAACTTCATCTACTTCAAGAGGATATTTGAGTCTTTTAGGGTGAGTACCTGAGGCTCGCTGAGTTTATACACGCTGCGACATGCACGCAGCGACATGCAGGCTGCAACATGCCCCGCAGCGACATGCCCCGCAGCGACATGCACGCAGCGACATGCACGCTGCAACATACACGCAGCAATATACACGCTGCAACATGCACGCAGCGACATGCACGCAGCAATATACACGCTGCAACATGCACGCTGCAACATGCACGCAGCGACATACACGCAGCAATATACACGCTGCAACATGCACGCAGCGACATACACGCAGCAATATACACGCTGCAACATGCACGCAGCGACATACACGCAGCGACATGCACGCAGCAATATACACGCTGCAACATGCACGCAGCGACATGCACGCTGCGACATGCCCCGCAGCGACATGCCCCGCAGCGACATGCCCCGCAGCGACATGCACGCAGCAACATACACGCAGCGACATGCACGCAGCGACATGCACGCAGCGACATGCACGCAGCGACATGCAGGCAGCGACATGCACGCAGCGACATGCACGCAGCGACATGCACGCAGCGACATGCCCCGCAGCGACATGCACGCAGCGACATGTACGCAGCGACATGCCCCGCAGCGACATGCCCCGCAGCGACATGCCCCGCAGCGACATGCACGCAGCGACATGCAGGCTGCAACATGCACGCAGCGACATGCACGCAGCGACATGCCCCGCAGCGACATGCACGCAGCGACATGCCCCGCAGCGACATGCCCCGCAGCGACATGCCCCGCAGCGACATGCACGCAGCGACATGCAGGCTGCAACATGCACGCAGCGACATGCACGCAGCGACATGCCCCGCAGCGACATGCACGCTGCAACATGCACGCAGCGACATGCACGCAGCGACATGCCCCGCAGCGACATGCACGCAGCGACATGCCCCGCAGCGACATGCCCCGCAGCGACATGCCCCGCAGCGACATGCACGCAGCGACATGCACGCAGCAACATGCACGCAGCGACATGCCCCGCCGCGACATGCACGCAGCGACATGCCCCGCAGCGACATGCCCCGCAGCGACATGCCCCGCAGCGACATGCACGCAGCGACATGCCCCGCAGCGACATGCACGCAGCGACATGCCCCGCAGCGACATGCCCCGCAGCGACATGCCCCGCAGCGACATGCCCCGCAGCGACATGCCCCGCAGCGACATGCCCGCAGCGACATGCCCCGCAGCGACATGCCCCGCAGCGACATGCCCCGCAGCGACATGGCCGCAGCGACATGCCCCGCAGCGACATGCCCCGCAGCGACATGCCCCGCAGCGACATGCCCCGCAGCGACATGCACGCAGCGACATGCCCCGCAGCGACATGCCCCGCAGCGACATGCCCCGCAGCGACATGCCCCGCAGCGACATGCCCCGCAGCGACATGCCCCGCAGCGACATGCCCCGCAGCGACATGCCCCGCAGCGACATGCACGCTGCAATATACACGCTGCAACATGCACGCTGCAACATGCACGCAGCGACATGCCCCGCAGCGACATGCAGGCAGCGACATGCACACAGCGACATACACGCAGCAATATACACGCTGCAACATGCCCCGCAGCGACATGCCCGCAGCTACATGCACGCTGCAATATACACGCTGCAACATGCCCCGCAGCGACATGCCCCGCAGCGACATGCACACAGCGACATACACGCAGCAATATACACGCTGCAACATGCACGCAGCGACATGCACGCAGCAACATGCACGCAGCGACATGCCCCGCAGCGACATGCACGCAGCAACATGCACGCAGCGACATGCCCCGCAGCGACATGCAGGCAGCGACATGCACGCAGCAACATGCACGCAGCAACATGCACGCAGCGACATGCCCCGCAGCGACATGCAGGCAGCGACATGCACGCAGCGATATACACGCAGCGACATACACGCAGCAATATACACGCAGCAACATGCACGCAGCAACATACACGCAGCGACATACACGCAGCGACATACACGCAGCAATATACACGCAGCAATATACACGCAGCAACATGCACGCAGCGGCATGCACGCAGCGACATGCACGCAGCGACATGCAGGCAGCGACATGCAGGCAGCGACATGCAGGCAGCGACATGCACGCAGCGACATGCACGCAGCGGCATGCACGCATCGACATGCACGCAGCGACATGCCCCGCAGCGACATGCCCGCAGCGACATGCCCCGCAGCGACATGCCCCGCAGCGACATGCACGCAGGGACATGCACGCAGCGACATGCAGGCTGCAACAAGCACGCCGCGACATGCAGGCTGCGACATGCAGGCTGCGACATGCAGGCTGCGACATGCAGGCTGCGACATGCAGGCTGCGACATGCAGGCTGCGACATGCAGGCTGCGACATGCAGGCTGCGACATGCAGGCTGCGACATGCAGGCTGCGACATGCAGGCTGCGACATGCAGGCTGCGACATGCAGGCTGCGACATGCAGGCTGCGACATGCAGGCTGCGACATGCAGGCTGCGACATGCAGGCTGCGACATGCACGCAGCAATATACTTGCAGCAATGTTGAGCACACCGCCCCCCCCCACCCCCCGGTGGGCAGAGCCCGCTATACCCCCCATGCACGCTGCAACATGCGCGCAGCCACATGCACGCCGCAATATACACGCAGGAATGTGTATTCCCCCCCCCCTCCGCCCACATGCCGATGGTTTGTCTGAATAATGTGTCTTTGTTCCAGCTGACAGACGACGTGAAGAAAGACAAAGACAAGGAGCCGGACAAGGCAGACAAACTGGAATCCACGGTACTGCTGAAGAAAAAGGCTTTTGATGCTGATCTAAAGGGGAGCAGTGATGACGATGATGATCTGGACAGTGACGATGATATGGTGAGTGGCCAGGCTGCCCCACAGAATTCCCTTCATAAACCCAGCACGGGTGGCGGCATCCCTGGTGCTGTGCCAGTGGGGGGAGGTGGGGTCCCTGGCACTGTGCCAGTGGGGGGTGGCGGGGTCCCTGGCGCTGTGCCAGTGGGGGGAGGTGGGGTCCCTGGCGCTGTGTCAGTGGGGGGAGGTAGGTCCCTGGCACTGTGCCAGTGGGGGGGAGGCGGGGTCCCTGCGCTGTGCCAGTGGGGGGGAGGCGGGGTCCCTGCGCTGTGCCAGTGGGGGGTGGCGGGGTCCCTGGCACTGTGCCAGTAGGTCCCTGGTGCTGTGCCAGTGGGGGAGGTAGGGTCCCTGGCACTGTGCCAGTGGCGGGAGGCAGGGTCCCTGGCGCTGTGCCAGTGGGGGGAGGCAGGGTCCCTGGCGCTGTGCCAGTGGGGGGAGGCGGGGTCCCTGGCACTGTGCCAGTGGCGGGAGGTGGGGTCCCTGGCGCTGTGCCAGTGGGGGGAGGTGGGGCCCCTGGCACTGTGCCAGTCGGGGGTGGCGGGGTCCCTGGCGCTGTGCCAGTGGGTACACCTACGTTTAGTGTTTGGGATCGTACACGACCCTTGCACTGACTGTCAGCATCTTTACATTGAGACAGGAGCCACTCGAGTGGAGACTGAAACGTCTTGTTAACGATCTCTCTAACGCTGTTTATTCTATCCCATTAGGATAAGCGAGATGATCTCCCAAAGTTATCAAAGAAGAAAATGCGGAGATTGAATCGCCTGAGCGTTGCTGAGCTGAAGCAGGTGAACTGAACATGGAGGCACTGGGGTGGGGGGGGGGGGGGGGGGGGGCACTGGAGGCTCTGGGGGGGGTCACTGGAGGCTCTGGGGGGGGGTCACTGGAGGCTCTGGGGGGGGGGTCACTGGAGGCTCTGGGGGGGGGCACTGGAGGCTCTGGGGGGGGGGGTCACTGGAGGCTCTGGGGGGGGTCACTGGAGGCTCTGGGGGGGTCACTGGAGGCTCTGGGGGGGGTCACTGGAGGCTCTGGGGGTCACTGGAGGCCCTGGGGGGGGTTCATGGAGGCCCTGGGGGGGTTCATGGAGGCCCTGGGGGGTCACTGGAGGCTCTGGGGGGGTCACGAGGCGGGGGGGGGGGGGGGGGGGGGTCACTGGAGGCTCGGGGGGGGGGGTCACTGGAGGCTCTGGGGGGGGGGTCACTGGAGGCTCTGGGGGGGACACTGGAGGCTCTGGGGGGGTCACTGGAGGCTGTGAGGTTTGAGTGTGGAGAGAATGATGAAGAGGAGGGACATTGGGTCTGTGAATATCGCTGGAGGATATGAGGCTGCCTGGGTGTAGGGTGTGTCAGTCAGACATACTGGGTGGAGAATGTTACTCGGGTATTTGTGGGATTGAGTGTGTGATATGCAGCTGAGGGTTTGGTCTCCGTTGTGTCGCACACAGCGTGAGGGTCTGCTCTCTCCCCTGCCCCTCCCAGCGTCACATACTGGGCTGACCCCTCCCAGCGTCACATACTGGGCTGGCCCCTCCCAGCCCCCTGACACCCGTACACTGCGAACAGCGGCCAGCGATCTCTCTCACTGTCCCTGCTGTGACTGCAATCTAAAGCCAGAGGGACAGTTGCCCTGTTATCTGCAGCTGGAATACGATGGGGTGGACACTCTGTCACTTTCCAGAAAGTTCTACTCATTCTCCGTCTGGAGTTAACTGGGTTCAATTAAAAAAAGTAAAATATTTGACAGCTGTTTTTCTAGTCCGTCTGAGTCTTCAGAGAGACACTCTGGTTGGGTCTGAGTCTTCAGAGAGACACTCTGGTTGGGTAAGAGGTTTACGGGTTACAGGGCCAAGACAGGTAGATGGAGTTCTGATACAGACCAGACTTAAGCTAATTGAATGGCAGAACAGGCTTGAAGGGCTGAATGGCTCCTGTTCCTGTGTAACAGGCTTGAGGAGGGGGCTGAATGGGCCTTCTCCTGTTCCTGTGTAACAGTCTCGAGGAGGGGGCTGAATGGGCCTCCTCTTGTTCCTGTGTAACAGACTCGAGGAGGGGCTGAATGGGCCTCCTCCTGTTCCTGTGTAACAGGCTCGAGGGGCTGAATGGCTCCTGTTCCTGTGTAACAGGCTCGAGGAGGAGAGGGCTGAATGGGCCTCCTCCTGTTCCTGTGTAACAGGCTCGAGGAGGGGCTGAATGGCTCCTGTTCCTGTGTAACAGGCTCAAGGAGGGGGCTGAATGGGCTCCTCCTGTTCCTGTGTAACAGGGAGGGGGCTGAATGGGCCTCCTCCTGTTCCTGTGTAACAGGCTGACGAGGGGCTGAATGGCCTCCTCCTGTTCCTGTGTAACAGGGAGCGGGCTGAATGGGCCTCCTCCTGTTCCTGTGTAACAGGCTCGAGGGGCTGAATGGGTCTCCTCCTGTTCCTGTGTAACAGGGAGGGGGCTGAATGGGTCTCCTCCTGTTCCTGTGTAACAGGCTCGAGTGGCTGAATGGGTCTCCTCCTGTTCCTGTGTAACAAGCTCAAGGGGCTGAATGGGCCTCCTCCTGTTTGTGTGTTGAGGGGGTTTCACACCTATTCGGCTGTAGGTGTCCTCACTCACCAACTAAGCAGACGACATTTAAGAGTTTCAGTTTGCTAACTTTACTCCAGCTATTGCAGGGAGCTAATCGTCCAGTAGGTGGCTTGCCAACTCCCCCATTTTAGAAAATCCGGAGCAATTATACCGTTGCTTATCTTTCAAGTAATTAACAAACACCAATCAAAGGAATACCTTTGTTTAGAAATGATGTCCATTCACAACTAACAACCCGGGGACTCCCGGAATCTGGCACTTCATAACTGAAGGCTTTTCTGCCTCCGTAGATAGTTCAGGCAGTGCCCTATTGGACCCCCTCCTCTGCCAACACCCCGACTCCCTCCCTTCCCACCACCCTCCTTCCCCCTCTCTTCC
Source organism: Scyliorhinus canicula (assembly GCF_902713615.1). Lineage (NCBI taxonomy): Eukaryota > Metazoa > Chordata > Chondrichthyes > Carcharhiniformes > Scyliorhinidae > Scyliorhinus > Scyliorhinus canicula. The sequence goes on along the minus strand of NC_052176.1, from coordinate 1,119,255 downwards.
CTCCCTCCCCCTCTCTTCCCTCCCCCCATCCTTTCCCTTGTGTTGGTACAGAGACGAGGGTATCTGGTCGCTCCAGCGCAAAGTTTAGTGCTTGTACTCTTTGTTTTTGTACAACTGTGTAGTGAACAGTTTTAATAATCAGTATCCTACCCCCCCCCCCCCCTCCTCCCTACGTCGGTACTGAGGGGAGGGTACCCTGTTTCTCCAACACAAAATTAGTTTTTGTACCATTTGGCCCTGTATATATTTTTTACTGTTTTAATAAAAAAGGTGTGGCCAATCCCACCTACCCTGCACATCTTTGGGTTGTGGGGGTGAGACCCACGCAGACACGGGGAGAATGTGCAAACTCCACACGGACAGTGACCCATCGAACCTGGGACCTCGGTGCCGTGAGGCAGCAGTGCTAACCCACTGCGCCACCGTGCTGCCCTAGACAAAGATATGCCTCACAGTAGCATGGTGGTTAGCATCAATGCTTCACAGCTCCAGGGTCCCAGGTTCGATTCCCGGCTGGGTCACTGTCTGTGTGGAGTCTGCACGTCCTCCCCCTGTGTGCGTGGGTTTCCTCCGGGTGCTCCGGTTTCCTCCCACAGTCCAAAGATGTGCGGGTTAGGTGGATTGGCCATGCTAAATTGCCCGTAGTGTAAGGTTAATGCGGGAATTGTTGGGTTACGGGTGTGCGGGTTACGTGGGTTTAAGTAGGGTGATCATTGCTCGGCACAACATCGAGGGCCGAAGGGCCTGTTCTGTGCTGTACTGTTCTATGTTCTATGTTCTCTATATGGTGTACCGTACTGTCCTTCCATTGTCCAGTGTGCCAGAGCGGCAGCTGCATAATGATCAATTGAATTTTTGTGTGTGAACAGTGACTGCTGATTTTGCCCTGATGGGGCAGGGGGTGGGGGATCTGGGTGACTGTTGACCTCCGGCTCGCGCTGACCCTTCACCTGTCTCTTGACCCCCACAGCTGGTGGCCCGCCCGGACGTGGTGGAGATGCACGACGTCACAGCCCACGACCCGAAGCTGCTGGTTCACCTGAAGGCCACCCGAAACTCTGTGCCAGTGCCCCGGCATTGGTGCTTCAAGCGCAAGTACCTGCAGGGCAAGCGGGGCATCGAGAAGCCCCCCTTCGAGTTACCCGAGTTTATCCGACGTACCGGAATCCAGGAGATGCGGGAAGCGCTGCAGGAGAAGGTAACGGGGGTGGAGGCGTGGAATTCCACACACACAATCCGACATGGATGGCCTATCCCTTTAGTTTCCCGAGAAGGGACAACCCCAGCCCAATACTGCGATTATTTGTGATTCATCTTGTGCCTGGACAGTCTGGATGCCCCGGGGGGTGGGGGGGGGTTAGCGATTCGAGACTAGCCGCGTGATGTGGTTCCTGACGAGGGCACTGTCGGGGTCTCTGAAATCTCCACGTTTGAGTTCGCAGGTCCTAGTCTGTAGCAATCTTCTAATAACCTTTATTATTGTCACAAGTAGGCCTACATTAACACGGCAATGAAGTTACTGTGAAAATCCCCTAGTCGCCACACTCCGGCGCCTGTTCGGGTACAGAGGGAGAATTCAGAATGTCCAATTCACCCAACAGCACGTCTTCCGGGACTTGTGGGAGGAAACCGGAGCATCCGGAGGAAACCCACGCAGACACGGGGAGAACGTGCAGACTCCGCACAGACAAGCTGGGGATCGAACCTGGGACCGTGGAGCTGTGACACAACAGTGCTAACCACTGTGCTACTGTGCCGCCCCCAGAGGACCATGCTGTCCTCAAATCTTTCCTACACGGGGGGGGGGGGGGGGGGGGGGGGGGGGGGGGGCATCGGTAACCGCCTAACTTAAAGCAGTATTTCCGCAGAAGTGAAACAGCAACCCCCCCCCCCCCCCCCCCCCCCCGTGCGTACAAATCAGGGTGTTCATTCCTCAGATTTCATTCCCCATCCCCCACATCGCCCACTTTAAACACAGACTGAATTGCAGAATGTACCAGAGATCTCACCACACTCGCACAGGCGTGAGGTGTGTGTGCGCACGTGTTGTCACGGTTCACTCGGGCAGTCTGAGTTGCTATGGCAACTTTTCCAACATGTTGCATGTAGGCCGGAGGCGATGGGTGTTGACGTTCGAAACCGGAGCATCCGGAGGAAACCCACACAGGCCGGAACCGAAGCCGGGTCCCTGGTGCTGTGAGGCAGCCGTGCTGACAGCAGGTCCGCTGGACGGGCGGAGCGGCCTGGAGATCGGCCCACCTCCTGCTCCTCGCTGTTCCGAGCTTCTGGCTTTGAGGTCGGAATGCCTCCCACTGCGGTGAGAGGCATTCTGCCGAGCACTTCCATCCAAGAGGAATAATGGAAACTGTGTGTGGCTGAGTGACCATCTCTCTGTCTCCCGACTCCAGAGGTGATCCGTCCGCAGGCTCCAGACACTTCCTCAGTCAGACAGAGGGTCAGCGCTGTGCTGACTCCCAGAGTAGGCAGGTAGTAGAAGCGTGTGGGGGGGGTGGTCAGGAGGCTCACGGTCCTTATTTTGTCTGTTTCCCGTTTGCCCACAGGAGGAACAGAAAACCATGAAGACCAAAATGAGGGAAAAAGTCCGCCCGAAGATGGGTAAAATTGACATTGACTATCAGAAGCTGCATGATGCCTTCTTCAAGTGGCAAACTAAACCCAAACTCACCATTCACGGAGACCTGTACTATGAGGTAACGAGCGATGGGTCAAAGTGCGCGCTCTGCTGTTGGTGTCTTGGGGAGGGGGTGGATCCTGGGCTGTAACCGGAGCCCCAAGAATCCAGGTCCATCCCTGGCCTGTGCTGAATTATCTCCGGGGTCAGGGTGGGAGAGGCAGTTAAATACCTGCGTTCCTGAGCCCTGTCCATTATCCTCGGCAAATGTTGGAGCGCCGCACTGTCAGAGGGTCAGTACTGAGGGAGTGCCGCACTGTCAGAGGGTCAGTACTGAGGGAGCACCGCACTGTCAGAGGGTCAGTACTGAGGGAGTGCCGCACTGTCAGAGGGTCAGTACTGAGGGAGTGCCGCACTGTCAGAGGGTCAGTACTGAGGGAGTGCCGCACTGTCAGAGGGTCAGTACTGAGGGAGTGCTGCACTGTCAGAGGGTCAGTACTGAGGGAGTGCTGCACTGTCAGAGGGTCAGTACTGAGGGAGTGCCGCACTGTCAGAGGGTCAGTACTGAGGGAGTGCCGCACTGTCAGAGGGTCAGTACTGAGGGAGAGCCGCACTGTCAGAGGGTCAGTACTGAGGGAGTGCAGCACTGTCAGAGGGTCAGTACTGAGGGAGCCCCGCACTGTCAGAGGGTCAGTACTGAGGGAGTGCCGCACTGTCAGAGGGTCAGTACTGAGGGAGTGCCGCACTGTCAGAGGGTCAGTACTGAGGGAGTGCCGCACTGTCAGAGGGTCAGTACTGAGGGAGTGCCGCACTGTCAGAGGGTCAGTACTGAGGGAGCGCCGCACTGTCAGAGGGTCAGTACTGAGGGAGTGCCGCACTGTCAGAGGGTCAGTACTGAGGGAGTGCCGCACTGTCAGAGGGTCAGTACTGAGGGAGCCCCGCACTGTCAGAGGGTCAGTACTGAGGGAGTGCCGCACTGTCAGAGGGTCAGTACTGAGGGAGTGCCGCACTGTCAGAGGGTCAGAGCTGAGGGAGTGCCGCACTGTCAGAGGGTCAGTACTGAGGGAGTGCCGCACTGTCAGAGGGTCAGTACTGAGGGAGTGCCGCACTGTCAGAGGGTCCGTACTGAGGGAGTGCCGCACTGTCAGAGGGTCAGTACTGAGGGAGCCGCACTGTCAGAGAGTCAGTACTGAGGGAGCGCCACACTGTCAGAGGGTCAGTACTGAGGGAGTGCCGCACTGTCAGAGGGTCAGTACTGAGGGAGTGCCGCACACTCAGAGGGTCAGTACTGAGGGAGTGCCGCACTGTCAGAGGGTCAGTACTGAGGGAGTGCCGCACTGTCAGAGGGTCAGTACTGAGGGAGTGCCGCACTGTCAGAGGGTCAGTACTGAGGGAGTGCCGCACTGTCAGAGGGTCAGTACAGAGGGAGTGCCGCACTGTCAGAGGGTCAGTACAGAGGGAGTGCCGCACTGTCAGAGGGTCAGTACTGAGGGTGTGCTGCACTGTCAGAGGGTCAGTACTGAGGGAGCTGCACTGTCAGAGGGTCAGTACTGAGGGAGTGCCGCACTGTCAGAGGGTCAGTAATGAGGGAGCCGCACTGTCAGAGGGTCAGTACTGAGGGAGTGCCGCACTGTCAGAGGGTCAGTACTGAGGGAGTGCTGCACTGTCTTGGGACCAATATTTATCCCTCAACCACCAATTGGAACAGATCTTTAAAATTCACTTTTGGAATGTGGACACCTCTGGGTGGGCCAGTGCGTGTTGCCCATCGCCAACTGTCCTGCGTGAGGGGGGAGATCTGCTGCTTGAACTGCTACACTGAAGGCAGTGTAGGTACACCCACCATGCTGTTAGGGAGGGAGTTCCTTGTCCGTGCCGTGGCTGCTGTCACTCAGCTGTGTGTGGGATGTTGCTGTGTATAAATGAGCTGGCTGGTTTCCTGCGTGACAATGGGGGGCCACACTTCGGAAACATCCTTCGGACTGTGAACGGCTTTGGGATGTCCTGACGTGGGGAGAGGTGCTGGTTCCTGGAAATCCCTGTTGGTTGTGCCGACTCGGTCCGGGAAGCAGGGTGGATGAGAAAGTGACAATGTCACCTGATAAAGATACTGCTGTGCTGTCCGCCTGTAATCTAATCTCCTGTGGCAGAGATAAGTGTTCTAAAAGTGTTTGTAACCTAGATTCCCGCTCAATGGATCTCTCTCTAATTGCATTACAGCCGTCTAATTGCTGCCTGCTAATCAGTTTATTGCAGGGTTCCTGCTGAACACCACTTACAGCTACTCCGAGACACCGGCTGCAGATTCCCAGCCGCTCTCCCTCAATCCGTTCAGTCACAGGGTTGCAAATGCTATTGAAATCATGCAAGTTAACTCTTTAATGCCCCTGAATCAGGGCAAGGGGATGGGCAATAAACCCATCCTGCCCAGCGGCACCCACATCACATCTATGAATATTTAAATGATTGGGCAATTGGCAGGGTCCCAGTGAGGAAGCTCTTCCAGTCAGGATGGGGCTGCCGGCCGGCATTCCAGAGCAATTCACCAAAGGGCCTGGGTCCTCTCGCTGTTACTGCCACAGCCATCCCGAACCTTCTCGTCCTGTTTTCCCATCACCTCCTTCACCCACCCACCTACACTTCTCCAGCCCCGACACCCCTCCCTATCTCTGTAACCTCCTCCAGCCCCTACACCTCTCCCTATCTCTGTAACCTCCTCCAGCCCCTACACCCCCTCCCTATCTCTCTAACCTCCTCCAGCCCCAACACCCCTCCCTATCTCTGTAACCTCCTACAGCCCCTACACCCCTCCCTATCTCTGTAACCTCCTCCAGCCCCTACAACCCTCCCTATCTCTGTAACCTCCTCCAGCCCCTACACCCCTCCCTATCTCTGTAACCTCCTCCAGCCCTGACAACCCTCCCTATCTCTGTAACCTCCTCCAGCCCCTACACCCCTCCCTATCTCTGTAACCTCCTCCAGCCCCTACACCCCTCCCTATCTCTGTAACCTCCTCCAGCCCCTACAACCCTCCCTATCTCTGCAACCTCCACCTCCTCCAGCCCCTACAACCCTCCCTATCTCTGTAACCTCCTCCAGCCCCTACAACCCGTCCCTATCTCTGTAACCTCCTCCAGCCCCTACAATCCTCCCTATCTCTGTAACCTCCTCCAGCCCCTACAACCCTCCCTATCTCTGTAACCTCCTCCAGCCCCTACAACCCTCCCTATCTCTGTAACCTCCTCCAGCCCCTACAACCCTCCCTATCTCTGTAACCTCCTCCAGCCCCTACAACCCTCCCTATCTCTGTAACCTCCTCCAGCCCCTACAACCCCTCCCTATCTCTGTAACCTCCTCCATTCCCTACAACCCTCCCTATCTCTGTAACCTCCTCCAGCCTCTACACCCCCTCCCTATCTCTGTAACCTCCTCCAGTCCCTACAACCCTCCCTATCTCTGTAACCTCCTCCAGCCCCTACAACCCTCCCTATCTCTGTAACCTCCACCTCCTCCAACCCTCCGTGGTCTCTGCGCTCCTCCAATTCCGGCCTCCTGACCACCCCCAACCCCCAGTCCCATCGCTCAGCTGCCTGGGGGTGGGGTCCCTGTGCTCTGGAATCTCCTCCCAAAAGCTGCCCGCCTCTCTCCCACTCCTCATTTAGGATGCTCCTGAAACCTGGCCTATCTGAGTGAGGTGTTGGCCTCCTGCCCCTTGGGTATCCAGGGTGTGGTGTTACTATGAAGCACCCAGGGACATGTTGGTGTTTGAGAATGAGAATGCTAAATCCTGGTGCCTTCTGAGGGCAGTGTGTGTTGCAAAGGAATGATTCCCCGCTGATTGGGAAATGTAATGGGTTTGTTGTGTTTGACAGGGGAAGGAATTTGAGACCCGGCTGAAGGAGAAGAAACCGGGAGATCTGTCGGATGAACTGAGATTGGCTCTGGGAATGCCGGTGGGAGCTGTAAGTCATGTCATCCCGCTTTCAAAGCAATACTCGTTTCGCACTCGGGAATGAGATCTTTCAGCTTGTAAATACTCCATTAAACCGGCAGCAATTTCATCATGACAGACCCGTCCCCACCAGTACTGTATCCCAGTGTTATACAGTGACAGGCCCGTCCCCACCAGTACTGTACCCCAGTGTTATACAGTGACAGACCCGTCCCCACCAGTACTGTACCCCAGTGTTATACAGTGACAGACCCGTCCCCACCAGTACTGTACCCCAGTGTTATACAGTGACAGACCCATCCCCACCAGTACTGTACCCCAGTGTTATACAGTGACAGACCCGTCCCCACCAGTACTGTACCCCAGTGTTATACAGTGACAGACCCGTCCCCACCAGTACTGTACCCCAGTGTTATACAGTGACAGACCCATCCCCACCAGTACTGTACCCCAGTGTTATACAGTGACAGACCCATCCCCACTAGTTCTGTACCCCAGTGTTATACAGTGACAGACCCATCCCCACTAGTTCTGTACCCCAGTGTTATACAGTGACAGACCCATCCCCACCAGTACTGTACCCCAGTGTTATACAGCGACAGACCCATCCCACCAGTACTGTATCCCAATGTTATACAGTGACAGACCCGTCCCCACCAGTACTGTACCCCAGTGTTATACAGTGACAGACCCGTCCCCACCAGTACTGTATCCCAATGTTATACAGTGACAGACCCGTCCCCACCAGTACTGTACCCCAGTGTTATACAGTGACAGACCCGTCCCCACCAGTACTGTACCCCAGTGTTACACAGTGACAGACCCATCCCACCAGTACTGTATCCCAATGTTATACAGTGACAGACCCGTCCCCACCAGTACTGTACCCCAGTGTTATACAGTGACAGACCCGTCCCCACCAGTACTGTACCCCAGTGTTATACAGTGACAGACCCATCCCCACCAGTACTGTACCCCAGTGTTATACAGTGACAGACCCGTCCCCACCAGTACTGTACCCCAGTGTTATACAGTGACAGACCCGTCCTCACCAGTACTGTACCCCAGTGTTATACAGTGACAGACCCGTCCCCACCAGTACTGTACCCCAGTGTTATACAGTGACAGACCCATCCCCACTAGTTCTGTACCCCAGTGTTATACAGTGACAGACCCATCCCCACTAGTTCTGTATTGCCGTGGTATCAGCTCAAAATGCTGACTTCAGAGAATTGCCCCATTTGGAAGGACAGGAACATTGGGTAATGTGGAACGCAGGAATATTGACGTGGGTATTCCAGAGTGTTGGAAATGTTTCTGTTGCTGTCGGCGGGGCTGACGTTCCCTCTGAATGGGCTGTGTCCTGGGTCTATGATGGATCTTGTGGGTGTAGAACTCTGTGTGCTTGTTAATGGTTAGAATGTACACTGTAAAGATTACAATCCTTCCTCCTCCTGCATTTATCACATTCAGAGTTTAATTTTAGCAGCAGAGTTTGTGATTGGCCAAGAATTGGAAATGGTGTCACTGTTGTGAAAAGTTGTCTTCAAATCCCCACCTTTCCCATCAACCTCCTCCTCCCCTGGGCGGCAGGGTAGCGCATGGTTAGCGCTGCTGCCTCACGGCGCTGCAGCCTCACGGTGCTGAGGTCCAGGGCGACACAGCACTGAGCGCTGCTGCCTCACGGTGCTGCAGCCTCACGGTGCCAAGGTCCAGGGCGACACAGCACTGAGCGCTGCTGCCTCACGGTGCTGAGGTCCAGGGCGACACAGCACTGAGCGCTGCTGCCTCACGGTGCTGAGGTCCAGGGCGACACAGCACTGAGCGCTGCTGCCTCACGGTGCTGAGGTCCAGGGCGACACAGCACTGAGCGCTGCTGCCTCACGGTGCTGAGGTCCAGGGCGACACAGCACTGAGCGCTGCTGCCTCACGGTGCTGCTGCCTCATGGTGCCAAGGTCCAGGGCGACACAGCACTGAGCGCTGCTGCCTCACGGTGCCAAGGTCCAGGGCGACACAGCACTGAGCGCTGCTGCCTCACGGTGCCGAGGTCCAGGGCGACACAGCACTGAGCGCTGCTGCCTCACGGTGCCGAGGTCCAGGGCGACACAGCACTGAGCGCTGCTGCCTCACGGTGCTGCTGCCTCACGGTGCCAAGGTCCAGGGCGACACAGCACTGAGCGCTGCTGCCTCACGGCGCTGCTACCTCACGGTGCTGAGGTCCAGGGCGACACAGCACTGAGCGCTGCTGCCTCACGGTGCCAAGGTCCAGGGCGACACAGCACTGAGCGCTGCTGCCTCACGGTGCCGAGGTCCAGGGCGACACAGCACTGAGCGCTGCTGCCTCACGGTGCCGAGGTCCAGGGCGACACAGCACTGAGCGCTGCTGCCTCACGGTGCTGCTGCCTCACGGTGCCAAGGTCCAGGGCGACACAGCACTGAGCGCTGCTGCCTCACGGTGCTGAGGTCCAGGGCGACACAGCACTGAGCGCTGCAGCCTCACGGTGCTGAGGTCCAGGGCGACACAGCACTGAGCGCTGCAGCCTCACGGTGCCGAGGTCCAGGGCGACACAGCACTGAGCGCTGCTGCCTCACGGTGCTGAGGTCCAGGGCGACACAGCACTGAGCGCTGCAGCCTCACGGTGCTGAGGTCCAGGGCGACACAGCACTGAGCGCTGCAGCCTCACGGTGCCAAGGTCCAGGGCGACACAGCACTGAGCGCTGCTGCCTCACGGTGCTGAGGTCCAGGGCGACACAGCACTGAGCGCTGCTGCCTCACGGTGCTGAGGTCCAGGGCGACACAGCACTGAGCGCTGCTGCCTCACGGTGCCAAGGTCCAGGGCGACACAGCACTGAGCGCTGCTGCCTCACGGTGCTGAGGTCCAGGGCGACACAGCACTGAGCGCTGCTGCCTCACGGTGCTGAGGTCCAGGGCGACACAGCACTGAGCGCTGCTGCCTCACGGTGCTGAGGTCCAGGGCGACACAGCACTGAGCGCTGCTGCCTCACGGTGCTGAGGTCCAGGGCGACACAGCACTGAGCGCTGCTGCCTCACGGTGCTGAGGTCCAGGGCGACACAGCACTGAGCGCTGCTGCCTCACGGTGCCAAGGTCCAGGGCGACACAGCAGTTAGCACTGCAGGTTCACGGTGCCAAGGTCCAGGATGACACAGCAGTTAGCACTGCAGGTTCACGGTGCCAAGATCCCAGGTTCAATCCCGGCTCTAGGTCACTGTCCGTGTGGAGTTTGCACATTCTCCCCGTGTCTGCGTGGGTCTCACCCCCACAACCCAAAGATGTGCAGGGTAGGTGGATTGGCCACGCTAAATTGCCCCTTAATTGGAAACAAAAAAAAATTGGGTAGTGTGAATTTATTGAAAGAGAGAGAGAAACCCGTCTCCTCCTCCAGTCGTACAATCCTCAGCCAACTGCCAATTCTCCTCATTCTACCTGCCTCCCTCTCCTCTCCCGCTATCTCCTCCCTCTCCTCTCCCGCTATCTCCTCCCTCTCCTCTCCTGCTATCTCCTTCCTCCCTCTCCCGCTATCTCCTCCCTCTCCCGCTATCTCCTCCCTCTCCTCTCCTCTCCCGCTATCTCCTTACTCTCCTCTCCCGCTATCTCCTCCCTCTCCTCTCCCGCTATCTCCTCCCTCTCCTCTCCTGCTATCTCCTTCCTCCCTCTCCCGCTATCTCCTTCCTCCCTCTCCCGCTATCTCCTCCCTCTCCCGCTATCTCCTCCCTCTCCTCTCCTCTCCCGCTATCTCCTTACTCTCCTCTCCCGCTATCTCCTCCCTCTCCTCTCCTGCTATCTCCTTCCTCTCCTCTCCTGCTATCTCCTTCCTCCCTCTCCCGCTATCTCCTCCCTCTCCTCTCCTCTCCCGCTATCTCCTCCCTCTCCTCTCCCGCTATCCCCTCCCTCTCCTCTTCTCTCCCGCTATCTCCTTGCTCTCCTCTCCCGCTATCTCCTTACTCTCCTCTCCCGCTATCTCCTTACTCTCCTCTCCCGCTATCTCCTTCCTCTCCTCTCCCGCTATCTCCTTCCTCTCCTCTCCCGCTATCTCCTTCCTCTCCTCTCCTCTCCTCTCCCGCTATCTCCTTCCTCTCCTCTCCCGCTATCTCCTTCCTCTCCTCTCCTCTCCTCTCCCGCTATCTCCTTCCTCTTCTCCCTCTCCCGCTATCTCCTTCCTCTCCTCTCCCGCTATCTCCTTCCTCTCCTCTCCCGCTATCTCCTTCCTCTCCTCTCCCGCTATCTCCTTCCTCTCCTCTCCCGCGATCTCCTTCCTCCCCTCTCCTGCTATCTCCTCCCTCTCCTCTCCCGCTATCTCCTTCCTCTCCTCTCCCGCTATCTCCTTCCTCTCCTCTCCCGCTATCTCCTTCCTCTCCTCTCCCGCTATCTCCTCCCTCTCCTGCTATCTCCTTCCTCTCCTCTCCCGCTATCTCCTTCCTCTCCTCTCCCGCTATCTCCTTCCTCTCCTCTCCCGCTATCTCCTCCCTATCCTCTCCCGCTATCTCCTTCCTCTCCTCTCCTCTCCCGCTATCTCCTTGCTGTTGCCTGCCGATATCTTGCCATTGCCCATTTGCCGCCCACGTTCCCCGGCATCTGCCCATGGTGCCCCTGCCCATGTCTCTAAACCCCCCCATGCCCACATTCCACCCTGGCTCCTGTCCTCCAGCTCCTGGCCCCTGCCCATGGTCCCCCTCCCTGGTCCCTGCCCATGGTCCCCCTCCCTGGCCCCTGCCCATGGTCCCCCTCCCTGGCCCCTGCCCATGGTCCCCCTCCCTGGCCCCTGCCCATGGTCCCCCTCCCTGGCCCCTGCCCATGTGGTTGGTGTGAGTGTTCTGTTTGATTTGTGCTCGTGTGAAGAGCTTCTGGACATTTGGAGCCTGGCTGAAGTCCAGCTTGTTGTGTGGGGGAGTCTGCCTTTGTTTGGCTCGAGCCCAGCTTGTGTGGGGGAGTCTGCCTTTGTTTGGCTCGAGCCCAGCTTGTGTGGGGGAGTCTGCCTTTGTTTGGCTCGAGCCCAGCTTGTGTGGGGGAGTCTGCCTTTGTTTGGCTCGAGTCCAGCTTGTTGTGTGGGGGAGTCTGCCTTTGTTTGGCTCGAGCCCAGCTTGTTGTGTGGGGGAGTCTGCCTTTGTTTGGCTCGAGCCCAGCTTGTGTGGGGGAGTCTGCCTTTGTTTGGCTCGAGCCCAGCTTGTGTGGGGGAGTCTGCCTTTGTTTGGCTCGAGCCCAGCTTGTTGTGTGGGGGAGTCTGCCTTTGTTTGGCTCAAGCCCCGCTTGTGTGGGGGAGTCTGCCTTTGTTTGGCTCGAGCCCAGCTTGTTGTGTGGGGGAGTCTGCCTTTGTTTGGCTCGAGCCCCGCTTGTGTGGGGGAGTCTGCCTTTGTTTGGCTCGAGCCCAGCTTGTTGTGTGGGGGAGTCTGCCTTTGTTTGGCTCGAGCCCAGCTTGTTGTGTGGGGGAGTCTGCCTTTGTTTGGCTCGAGCCCAGCTTGTTGTGTGGGGGAGTCTGCCTTTGTTTGGCTCGAGCCCAGCTTGTGTGGGGGAGTCTGCCTTTGTTTGGCTCGAGCCCAGCTTGTGTGGGGGAGTCTGCCTTTGTTTGGCTCGAGCCCCGCTTGTGTGGGGGAGTCTGCCTTTGTTTGGCTCGAGCCCAGCTTGTGTGGGGAGTCTGCCTTTGTTTGGCTCGAGCCCCGCTTGTTGTGTGGGGGAGTCTGCCTTTGTTTTCCTGCAGTGGCTTGTTGTAACGATTCGCCTTCTAACTCTGGCCATTTTGTGTCTTCCACAGAACGCACACAAGGTGCCTCCCCCCTGGCTGATTGCAATGCAGAGATACGGTCCTCCGCCATCTTATCCCAATCTCAAAATTCCTGGCTTAAACTCACCCATCCCGGAGGTAAGTCTGCCATGGGAAGCTTGTTGATCGAATAAATAAGGAGGGTGCCTGTCCGCGTTGGGATGTGTGACGTCCACGTTGGGATGTGTGACGCCCACGTTGGGATGTGTGACGCCCACGTTGGGATGTGTAACGTCCACGTTGGGATGTGTAACGCCCGCGTTGGGATGTGTAACGCCCGCGTTGGGATGTGTAACGCCCGCGTTGGGATGTGTGACGTCCGCGTTGGGATGTGTGACGTCCGCGTTGGGATGTGTAACGTCCACGTTGGGATGTGTAACGTCCACGTTGGGATGTGTGACGTCCGCGTTGGGATGTGTAACGCCCGCGTTGGGATGTGTAACGCCCGCGTTGGGATGTGTAACGTCTGCGTTAGGATGTGTAACGCCCGCGTTGGGATGTGTAACGTCTGTGTTGCTCTGTTGACCTGTGGTTCCTTGTTGGGCTGATGGTAGCACAGCGGTTAGCACTGTAGCTTCACAGCTCCAGGGTCCTGGGTTCGATTCCCGGCTTGGGTCACTGTCTGTGCGGAGTCTGCACGTTCTCCCCGTGTCTGCGTGGGTTTCCTCCGGATGCTCCGGTTTCCTCCCACAAGTCCCGAAAGACGTGCTTGTTGGGTGAATTGGACATTCTGAATTCTCCCTCCGTGTACCCGAACAGGCACCGGAGTGTGGCGACTAGGGGCTTTTCACAGTAACTTCATCGTAGTGTTAATGTAAGCCTAGTTGTGACAATAAAGATTATTATTATTACTGTGGAGCTTCTCACCGTGTAAATCCCTCCCGTGTTCCCTTTCAGAGTTGCTCCTTTGGTTACCATGCGGGAGGCTGGGGGAAGCCGCCTGTCGATGAAACCGGGAAGCCGCTGTACGGAGATGTCTTTGGAACCAATTCACTGGAGTTTCAGGTATGTTTTGCTGGATTCACACTGACAGCGGCTCGAAGGGCCGGGAACACCTTGTTCGGGAATAGAGGCCCACCCCTGATTCCAGCGTGTGTGTGTCCCCCCCCCGATTCCAGCGTGTGTGGGCCCCCCCCCCCCCAAGATTCCAGCGTGTGTGGGCCCCCCGTGTGTTAACGGTGAGGTGATTAGCTCAGTTTATCCACAGTCCCATCGCTGTAGTTGTGGATTTCAGGATTTGGCTTTAAGAAAGCAGAACCTTTCCCCCCCGAGCGCCTCGTGTAGCAGACTTAACACTAAATAAAATGTGGGGAATTGTCGCCATAGAGGCTGGGAAGGTAAATTGCGTCTCAGACAAGTCTCCTCGCCCCTCGAGTGCGGGAGATGGAGGGGCGATCTAATCGAGGGGGTTTAAGATGATTCAAAGAATCAAAAGGGTCGAGATAGAGATTATTCCCTCTTGTGAGGGCAGAATCAGGACGCTCTCCCCCCCACACACAGCGGGAATCTGGAACTCACCCTCCCCAAAAATCTGTCGAGGCTGCGAGGGGTCAATTGGGAATGTCCCAACTGAGGTTTTTGTTGGAGAAGGAGGTAAAGGGTGAGGGAACTGAGGAGGGGAGATGGAATTAAGATTCAGATCAGCAGAGAGGGGGCTGAATGGCCTCCTCCTGTTCCTGTGTAACAGGCTTGAGGAGGGGGCTGAATGGGCCTCCTCCTGTTCCTGTGTAACAGGCTCGAGGAGGGGGCTGAATGGGCCTCCTCCTGTTCTGTGTAACAGGGAGGGGGCTGAATGGGCCGCCTCCTGTCCCTGTGTAACAGGGAGGGGGCTGAATGGGCCTCCTCCTGTTCCTGTGTAACAGGCTCGAGGAGGGGCTGAATGGGCCTCCTCCTGTTCCTGTGTAACAGGCTCGAGGAGGGGGCTGAATGGGCCTCCTCCTGTTCCTGTGTAACAGGCTCGAGGAGGGGGCTGAATGGGCCTCCTGTTCCTGTGTAACAGGCTCGAGCTGGGGACTGAATGGCCTCCTCCTGTTCCTGTGTAACAGGCTTGAGGAGGAGAGGGCTGAATGGGCTCCTCCTGTTCCTGTGTAACAGGGAGGGGGCTGAATGGCCTCCTCCTGTTCCTGTGTAACAGGGAGGGGGCTGAATGGGCCTCCTGTTCCTGTGTAACAGGCTCGAGCAGGGGACTGAATGGCCTCCTCCTGTTCCTGTATAACAGGCTCGAGGAGGGGCTGAATGGCCTCCTCCTGTTGCTGTGTAATGGACACGGGGTTAAGAGGTTTCTGATCTTCCCTCACAGGCGAAGACTGAGGAAGAGGAGCTGGATCGGACACCCTGGGGTGAGCTGGAACCGTCCGATGAGGAATCCTCGGAGGAGGAGGAGGAAGAGGATGAGAGTGATGAAGATAAACCAGATGACACTGGCTTCATCACACCTGCCGACAGGTAGTGACTTGGGAGGGATTGGGCAGAGGCTCTGGCCCAGACGGAGAAGTGGGGTGGTCTTCGTGATGTGGGCATGCATTATTTGACAATCCTCCTCGTGATCCTCAGCCTTTGACACGTTGAGCACTCCCCACGCTTCCGCACCGACCTCTAGAATGTCTCTCGCCCCTTTCATTCCTGTCTATCCCGGCGGACCTTGGGGATGGCTTGAGGTGGAATGTTTCCCTCCTCTCAAACCGTTCTCTCTGGTGTCCCCGACCAAGGATCAATCCTCCACCCCCTCCTGTTCCACCCCCTCCTGTTCCACCCCCTCCTGTTCCACCCCCTCCTGTTCCACCCCCTCCTGTTCCACCCCCTCCTGTTCCACCCCCTCCTGTTCCACCCCCTCCTGTTCCACCCCCTCCTGTTCCACCCCCTCCTGTTCCACATCTCCCTGCCCCTCGGCCACACCATCCGAAAGTACAGTGTTAGATATAACATCTACTCTGATGTCGGCAGTTACCCCGACACCACCTCCTCTCTCTCTCTCTCTCGCTCTCACTCGTTCTCTCTCGCTTGCACTCCCTCTCGCGCACTCCCTCTCGCGCACTCCCTCTCGCGTGCTCCCTCTCGCGCCTCGCGCACTCCCTCTCACGTGCTCCCTCTCGCGCACTCCCTCTCACGTGCTCCCTCTTGCTCTTGTTTGCTCTCTCAATTTTTAGACCACTTCTCTGATATTCAGTACCAGAGGTGCAGAAATATCCTCCCGATTAAATATCAGGAAGACTGAAGCCATTGTTTTCACTCCAGGCTCCCAAACTCCCCTCCCTAGTTACCGTCTCCATCCCTCTCCCGGGAACAGTCAGAGATTAAACCAGTCACATCAAAGCTCTGGGATCACATTTTGCGCATGTTTCTGACCACCTCTTCGCTCCATCACCGAGACCCGCCTATTCCCACCTCGCTCACATTGCCTGACTTCACACTCACTCACTCACTCCCACTCTCTCTCTCACGCACACGCACTCGCACACTCTCTCACACACACACACTCACTCACATTCTCACACACACACTCTCACACACTCTCACACACACACTCACTCACTCACAGACTCACTCTCACTCACACTCACTCACTCACTCTCACTCACACTCACTCACTCACTCACTCTCACTCACTCACTCACTCACTCTCACTCACTCACTCACACACTCACTCACACACACTCACTCACTCACTCACTCACTCACACACACTCACTCACTCACTCACTCACTCACACTCACTCACTCACAGACTCACTCTCACTCACACTCACTCACTCACTCACTCACTCACTCACTCACTCACTCACTCACTCTCACTCACTCACTCACTCTCACTCACTCACTCACTCACACACTCACTCACTCACTCTCTCTCACACACACTCACTCACACTCTCTCTCACACACACACACACTCTCTCACACACACACTCACTCACACTCACTCACTCACTCACCTCACTCACACTCACTCACTCACTCACTCACTCACACTCTCACTCACTCACTCACACTCACTCACTCACTCACTCACTCACTCACTCACTCACTCACTCACTCACTCACTCACTCACTCACACTCACTCACTCACTCACTCACACTCACTCACTCACTCACTCACTCACTCACACTCACTCACTCACACTCACTCACTCACTCACTCACTCACTCACTCACTCACTCACTCACACTCACTCACTCACTCACTCACTCGCTCACTCGCTCACACACACACTCACTCACTCACTCACTCACACACACACACTCACACCCAGCCACTCAGTAACAGGAAGTTGATTACCTGTTGGAGTATCTGAACAATATGTTTCTCTGTCTCTCTCTGTTCAGCGGCCTCATTACGCCCGGAGGATTCTCCTCCGTCCCAGCTGGGATGGAGACCCCAGAGCTGATCGAACTGAGGAAGAAGAAGATTGAGGAAGCCATGGATGGGTAAGATGCGCGTCCTTGGTGTGGGGGTCAGGGTGGGGGCCTGTGGGAGGGGGTCAGATTGGGGCCCTGTGGCGAGGAGGCCAGGATGGGGGCCTGTGCAGTAGGGGAGTCAGGGCTGTGCTGTGGGCTGGGGTCCTGTGGCGTGGGGAGGGGGGGGGGGGGGTCAGGGTGGGGCCCTGTGGCGTGGGGAGGTCAGGGTGGGGCCCTGTGGAGTGGGGGGGGGGTCAGGGTCGGGCCCTGTGGCGTGGGGGGGGGGGGTCAGGGTGGGGCCCTGAGGTGTGGGGGGGGGGCAGGGTGGGGCCCTGAGGTGTTGGGGGGGGGGGCAGTGTTGGGGTCCAGTTTAGGGGTGTGGGGAGGGTGTTGGTTGTGGGGTAGGGCCTACAGGTAGCCTCAGCCTCCTGAGGGTGGGGGCAGTGAGGGAAGATTAAAGCTCAATGATGCTGGTGATTAGTGGGGGGGTGATGAGAGCTGAACCTGTTCACTTCGCTGGGGAACAGCTTCCTGTGAAAGCTGTGCTGTGATCACAGCCGCAACCTCCAGCCGGAGGAGAGGGTGCGACCTCCCCACTCCTCTGATTGTCACAGTCCGGCTCGCCTTCATTTAAATAACACTTTGTTAACAGAGTGACGGCGGGCATTGTGAGTGAAGCTGGTTTGGGCGGGAATTCTGAAGGATATCCGGTTTAATTTGGGCAGCTATTCCAGCCTTCTGAGATCAGCTGGGACACGGGAATCTTGATGTGGGGCGTGAGCCTTGATGGAGGGTTAGCAGGGGTGGGGTCAGGGGGTGGGGTGTTGGTAGCAGGGGGTGGGGTCAGGGGTGGAGCGATGGCAGCAGGGGGTGGCTGCAGGGCCTCGCTGATTGAACGTCTTGCTCCTTTCCCCACACAGAAGTGACACGCCCCAGCTGTACATCCCAGTGCCGGAGAAGAGAGCTGCGGCGATAGGAGGAGCCATGATGGGCTCGACACACATCTACGACATGTCCGCGGTGAGTCCCTATACACCTGCACTGACCAGCACGACAGGCCCCTCCCCCATTGAATAGGACACGGGGCCTGGCTGAACTCTCAGGACGAAGCCTGTCGTACGCTACCGAGACAAAATCACTGCATCTCAATCCAGTGACCAGTAAGGAGCGATCTGTGTTCCACCCCCAGACTCTTGAGCTAGCTGACCCTGCCTAGTGCGCTACTGAGCCTGTGTGCGCAGGCCCACAACACACACACACACACACACACACACACACACACACACGCGCGCTCAGAAAACTTTCAAACCTATCTCCAGAGATATCAGTCCTGCGGCTGAAAGTTATCTTCCAGCCAACCGAAGATCTGGGGAGAGATGGGGGGAGGAGGGGGAGAGATGGGGCGGGGGGGTGGGGGAGGAGAAGGAGAGATGGGGGGGGGGAGGGGAAGAGAGGAGCTGGAGAGATGGGGGGAGAGGAGGGGGAGAGATGGGGGGGGGGGGGAAGAGATGAGCCGGAGAGTTGAGGGGGGGGGGGGGTAGAGGAGTCGGAGAGATGGGGGGGGGGGGGAGAGGCGGAGAGATGGGGGGAGAGGAGGGGGAGAGATGGGGGGAGGAGGCGGAGAGATGGGGGGGGGGGAGGAGATGGGGGGAGAGGAGCCGGAGAGATGGGGGGGGGGTAGAGGAGTCGGAGAGATGGGGGGGGGGAGAGGCGGAGAGAGGAGGGGGAGATGGGGGGAGAGGAGCCGGAGAGATGGGGGGGGGGGGGGGGGGGAGAGGAGCCGGAGAGAGGGGGGGGGGAGAGGAGGGGGAGATGGGGGGAGAGGAGCCGGAGAGAAGGGGGGGGGGGTCTCGGTGGGTTGAGTGAGTGTATTGGTGAACAAGCTGTGGGTGGGAGGGTGTCCTTGAAGGATATAATTGTGGCTGTTGTCACTCGACACATTGTGAACAAGTTCAGGGATCTCTGTGCAGAGTTACTGAGTCTTTGCGGTTCCTGAGCCCTCCAGCTTTGTTACGACTTTGCTAAGTGCTATTTTTAGTGTATTAGAGGTCACGGTTTGGGTAAACCTCCCCAGGGGTCACTGCTCCCTGTGTGTGCTGTGATTGCTGTTTTATTCAACATGTATATTGTTCCCTTGCCTGTGTGTTGGTGGGTGGAATAATGCAGGAGTGCAGTTCTCAGCTTCGATAAACACCCAGAACCATCCTCACTCCCTCGAGCCACAAGAATTTCCCCATCATTCCTGTCTAATGAGCGAGGTGAACACTCAGATCCTTCCCAGGCAGCGGCTTCACTCCCCAGCTAATCCAATTGGTCCTCTTCCAAGTCGGGACCTTTTGGAAAAGGTGGGATTTGGGGAATGTTTGGAGGCAGAGTGTTGAGCTCGCTCCAACCTGTCCCAGCAAGCTCTCGCCCCTCCCCCAAGCAGGTCATTCTGCCCATCCGATTCATGCTGCTGTCTGTGCCCCACACGAGCTCGCTCTCACCCACTCGGGTCCTGGTTAGTGCAGTGGGTTGTCCAATCGCAGGGGAGCTTGTTTGCTGTGGGTGAGTGATCCCCGCACAGCCGGCCGCTGGAACGTGTCTGCGTTGCTGACCGTGTTGTGTTGCTGTTTTTGCAGGTGATGAGTCGGAAAGGGACGGCCCCTGAGACCCAGGGCATCGAGGTGGCTCTGGCACCCGAGGAGTTGGAGCTTGACCCCATGGCCATGACCCAGAAATACGAGGAGCGGGTCCGGGAACAGCAAGCCCAGGTGGAGAAGGAAGATTTCAGTGACATGGTAGCAGAGCATGCAGCCAAACAGAAGGTAAGAGCTTCTCCTCATCTGCACACACGCAAGGACCATCCCCAGACACACCACTGTCCAAAACTGTCCACGTCACACACACACACCCCGGGCACTGTCCCCATCACACACTCCCAGGACAGGTACAGCACGGGGTTAGATACAGAGTAAAGCTCCCTCTACACCGTCCCCATCAAACACTCCCAGGACAGGTACAGCACGGGGTTAGATACAGAGTAAAGCTCCCTCTACACTGTCCCCCATCAAACACTCCCAGGACAGGTACAGCACGGGGTTAGATACAGAGTAAAGCTCCCTCTACACTGTCCCCATCAAACACTCGCAGGACAGGTACAGCACGGCGTTAGATACAGAGTAAAGCTCCCTCTACACTGTCCTGATCAAACACTCTCAGGACAGGTACAGCACGGGGTTAGATACAGAGTAAAGCTCCCTCTACACTGTCCCCATCAAACACTCCCAGGACAGGTACAGCACGGGGTTAGATACAGAGTAAAGCTCCCTCTACACTGTCCCCATCAAACACTCCCAGGACAGGTACAGCACGTGGTTAGATACAGAGTACAGCTCCCTCTACACTGTCCCCATCAAACACTCCCAGGACAGGTACAGCACGGGGTTAGATACAGAGTGAAGCTCCCTCTACACCGTCCCCATCAAACACTCCCAGGACAGGTACAGCACGGGGTTAGATACAGAGTGAAGCTCCCTCTACACTGTCCCCATCAAACACTCCCAGGACAGGTACAGCACGGGGTTAGATACAGAGTAAAGCTCCCTCTACACTGTCCCCATCAAACACTCCCAGGACAGGTACAGCACGGGGTTAGATACAGAGTAAAGCTCCCTCTACACTGTCCCCATCAAACACTCCCAGGACAGGTACAGCACGGGGTTAGATACAGAGTAAAGCTCCCTCTACACTGTCCCCATCAAACACTCCCAGGACAGGTACAGCACGGGGTTAGATACAGAGTAAAGCTCCCTCTACACTGTCCCCATCAAACACTCCCAGGACAGGTACAGCACGGGGTTAGATACAGAGTAAAGCCCCCTCTACACTGTACCCATCAAACACTCCCAGGACAGGTACAGCACGGGGTTAGATACAGAGTAAAGCTCCCTCTACACTGTCCCCATCAAACACTCCCAGGACAGGTACAGCACGGGGTTAGATACAGAGTAAAGCTCCCTCTACACTGTCCCCATCAAACACTCCCAGGACAGGTACAGCACGGGGTTCGCTCTGATTGCTTTGTGCTGCATTGTCTGGTGGTGGGGGGGGGGGGGGTTGTGGGCTGGTGAGGGTCGGGGTTCTATTTAGGGTCAGTTTTCCCTCCCCCATTACAAGGACGGAGACATTGGCATCTTGCTAATGGAATCTGGAGCTTGGCCTGAATCGATGGGGTTGTGCAAGGCCTGGAATCGGAGTGGGACAGAGCAAGGTCACCTGGGCAATGCTAATTCTCCGAGGGCTGGCACTGCTCCAGAATAAACAGGCCTGGCTAAGAGGCTGCCTTCAGCACCTTGATTCACACTACCTGGGCTTGTCATCAGCAGCTTACTGGAGCTTACTGCCGAGATTGCAGTCTGACAGCTGCTGTACACCCGCATTAGATCAGGCAGATGCCTGTGGTCAGGGCAGAGTCTGTGCATCGTCCGCTGTTGGGGACTGTGCCCGCTGGTGGGGTGGGGGGGCTCCCAGTCTCCGAACACACGTCGAACCAGCTTCTATCACCTGTCCCAGTATCCCCCGACGCGGCTCTGTGATTGGTTCCCCGACACGGCTCTGTGATTGGTTCCCCGACACGGCTCTGTGATTGGTTCCCCGACACGGCTCTGTGATTGGTTCCCCGATGCGGCTCCGTGATTGGTTCCCCGATGCGGCTCCGTGATTGGTTCCCCGCCACGGCTCTGTGATTGGTTCCCCGCCACGGCTCTGTGATTGGTTCCCCGCCACGGCTCTGTGATTGGTTCCCCGCCACGGCTCTGTGATTGGTTCCCCGACACGGCTCTGTGATTGGTTCCCCGACGTGGCTCTGTGATTGGTTCCCCGACACGGCTCTGTGATTGGTTCCCCGACACGGCTCTGTGATTGGTTCCCCGACACGGCTCTGTGATTGGTTCCCCGACACGGCTCTGTGATTGGTTCCCCGACACGGCTCTGTGATTGGTTCCCCGACACGGCTCTGTGATTGGTTCCCCGACACGGCTCTGTGATTGGTTCCCCGACACGGCTCTGTGATTGGTTCCCCGACACGGCTCTGTGATTGGTTCCCCGACACGGCTCTGTGATTGGTTCCCCGACACGGCTCTGTGATTGGTTCCCCGCCACGGCTCTGTGATTGGTTCCCCGCCACGGCTCTGTGATTGGTTCCGCCCCTGTGTTGTCTGATGTTTTGAGGCACTATGCAAATGTAAGTTTCTGACCCATTCTCCTGTGGCCCACAGCAGAAGAAGAGGAAGGCCCAGCCGGCCGACACCAGCCGGGGTACAAAGAAATACAAAGAGTTCAAATTCTAACCCAAACCGAAGCGGAAACCTTCACTCCCACCCTCTCCCTCTCCCCCACCTTTCTCGTTGTATTAAAGTTGTGATTTTGTAACAATGAGGAGTCCTGTCTCTTTCTTGTCCACTGTCCCTCCCCTCGGTCTCTCTCGGCCTTGGACACGGAACGACCTAGCCCCTCAGTGTGTGGCGGGATGGGGGCTGCTTAGATTATCTGTGGTTTGCCAGCTCTGATCGGATAATTGCACAGCACAGCAACACCAACCGTTCCAGAGCTACCCAGGCGGAAACATTCACTGAAAGCTGGAACCACAAGGCAGCTCAATCAGCATCTTGGAGACACGTGTAGGACTGTGTGAAGGTGGAGATGTGATGGATAACGAACGTTTCAAAAGGAGCCGGAACAGCGATTGGGGGAAACATTCACACACACACACACACAGGGGAAACCTCGCTGACCGTCTGTTCTTCGATCAAGTCCTTTTCCAGGGACTGATTTGCTATTTCTGGGATTGTCCTGTGTCCGTTGCCTTGTTTCCTACTTAATAACAATGACGAAGGTGGTGCAGAAGCGGCAATTCATACGGCAGCGCGGTAGCGCAGTGGGTTAGCACTGCTGCCTCATGGTGCCGAGGACCCGGGTACAATCCCAGCTCTGGGTCACTGTCCGTGTGGAGTTTGCACATTCTCCCCGTGTTTGCGTGGGTTTCACCCCCACAACCCAAAGATGTGCAGGGTCGGTGGATTAGCCACGCTAAATTGCCCCTTAATTAGAAAAAATGAATTGGGTACTCTAAAATTTTTTTAAAGAGAAACGGCAATTCCATCTGAAATAGTCTCTGAGCGTCAGTCATACACCACTGGCCAAAGCATTCCATCACCTCCCCTGGGCCAACAGTTGGACATCGCTGCTGGCAAATGCTCTCTCATGGGGAAGAGTGCTGCAAATGTCTCTCGTCGTTGCGGTAAGTAGAATGGCAGAGCTGCTGGGACCGATCCGTCGCTGCCCGATGTGAGGGAAATCTCCCAAACACAGCAGGAAATTCCCAGGTTGCCGTTGCGGCCTGTGTGGGCTTTGCTCGGCCTGGGCTCCCATCCTGATTCCCCACCCCCCACCGGCTGACTCCTGTGTGTGTCTCAACGTGGAGAGTCCAGGATGGAAAATGAGTGAGCGAAGGTACAGGGCCTGGAGAATTCCTACGTCGGGCAGGTCGGAGCTGGGAAGGGGCAGGAAAAATTGAGCAACATTAAATATAATTTAATCAATAAATGCCCAATTATTCCAGAAGAATATATTCCAGTCTCAGGAAGTCCAGTGGAGGTGATTAAACGGACAACACGGTATTGACACTGAGCTGTGTAACATTACCCAGGTCGCTGGCCTGTAACCATGTCTGCTTCTCCTTTCACGCCATCTATCCTTCCTTCTCTATCATTCTGTCTCTCTTTTTGCTTTTCATTCACTCCTTGCCTCTATCTCCCACTTTCTATTGTGCTCAGTCTCTGAATCGATCTGTCTCTGTGTGTCCCCCGTGTCTGTCTGTGTGTCCCCCGTGTCTGTCTGTGTGTCCCCCGTGTCTGTCTGTGTGTCCCCCGTGTCTGTCTGTGTGTCCCCCGTGTCTGTCTGTGTGTCCCCCGTGTCTGTGTGTCCCCCGTGTCTGTGTGTCCCCCGTGTCTGTCTGTGTGTCCCCCGTGTCTGTCTGTGTGTCCCCCGTGTCTGTCTGTGTGTCCCCCGTGTCTGTCTGTGTGTCCCCCGTGTCTGTCTGTGTGTCCCCCGTGTCTGTCTGTGTGTCCCCCGTGTCTGTCTGTGTGTCCCCCGTGTCTGTCTGTGTGTCCCCCGTGTCTGTCTGTGTGTCCCCCGTGTCTGTCTGTGTGTCCCCCGTGTCTGTCTGTGTGTCCCCCGTGTCTGTCTGTGTGTCCCCCGTGTCTGTCTGTGTGTCCCCCGTGTCTGTCTGTGTGTCCCCCGTGTCTGTCTGTGTGTCCCCCGTGTCTGTCTGTGTGTCCCCCGTGTCTGTCTGTGTGTCCCCCGTGTCTGTCTGTGTGTCCCCCGTGTCTGTCTGTGTGTCCCCCGTGTCTGTCTGTGTGTCCCCCGTGTCTGTCTGTGTGTCCCCCGTGTCTGTCTGTGTGTCCCCCGTGTCTGTCTGTGTGTCCCCCGTGTCTGTCTGTGTGTCCCCCGTGTCTGTCTGTGTGTCCCCCGTGTCTGTCTGTGTGTCCCCCGTGTCTGTCTGTGTGTCCCCCGTGTCCCCCCCGTGTCTGTCTGTGTCCCCCCCGTGTCTGTCTGTGTCCCCCCCGTGTCTGTCTGTGTCCCCCCCGTGTCTGTCTGTGTCCCCCCCGTGTCTGTCTGTGTCCCCCCCGTGTCTGTGTGTCCCCCGTGTCTGTCTGTGTGTCCCCCGTGTCTGTCTGTGTGTCCCCCGTGTCTGTCTGTGTGTCCCCCGTGTCTGTCTGTGTGTCCCCCGTGTCTGTCTGTGTGTCCCCCGTGTCTGTCTGTGTGTCCCCCGTGTCTGTCTGTGTGTCCCCCGTGTCTGTCTGTGTGTCCCCCGTGTCTGTCTGTGTGTCCCCCGTGGGTCCCACACACACTGACTCTCACTGGGGTACGGGTCCCACACACACTGACTCTCACTGGGGTACGGGTCCCACACACACTGACTCTCACTGGGGTACGGGTCCCACACACTGACTCTCACTGGGGTAAGGGTCCCACACACACTGACTCTCACTGGGATACGGGTCCCACACACACTGACTCTCACTGGGGTACGGGTCCCACACACACTGACTCTCACTGGGGTCCCACACACACTGACTCTCACTGGGGTCCCACACACACTGACTCTCACTGGGGTACGGGTCCCACACACACTGACTCTCACTGGGGTACGGGTCCCACACACACTGACTCTCACTGGGGTACGGGTCCCACACACACTGACTCTCACTGGGGTACGGGTCCCACACACACTGACTCTCACTGGGGTACGGGTCCCACACACACTGACTCTCACTGGGGTACGGGTCCCACACACACTGACTCTCACTGGGGTAGGGGTCCCACACACACTGACTCTCACTGGGGTACGGGTCCCACACACACTGACTCTCACTGGGGTACGGGTCCCACACACACTGACTCTCACTGGGGTACGGGTCCCACACACACTGACTCTCACTGGGGTACGGGTCCCACACACACTGACTCTCACTGGGGTACGGGTCCCACACACACTGACTCTCAGTGGGGTACGGGTCCCACACACACTGACTCTCACTGGGGTACGGGTCCCACACACACTGACTCTCACTGGGGTACGGGTCCCACACACACTGACTCTCACTGGGGTCCCACACACACTGACTCTCACTGGGGTCCCACACACACTGACTCTCACTGGGGTCCCACACACACTGACTCTCACTGGGGTCCCACACACACTGACTCTCACTGGGGTCCCACACACACTGACTCTCACTGGGGTCCCACACACACTGACTCTCACTGGGGTAGGGGCCCCACACACACTGACTCTCACTGGGATACGGGTCCCACACACACTGACTCTCACTGGGGTCCCACACACACTGACTCTCACTGGGGTACGGGTCCCACACACACTGACTCTCACTGGAGTCCCACACACACTGACTCTCACTGGGGTACGGGTCCCACACACACTGACTCTCACTGGGGTACGGGTCCCACCCACACTGACTCTCACTGGGGTCCCACACACACTGACTCTCACTGGGGTACGGGTCCCACACACACTGACTCTCACTGGGGTCCCACACACACTGACTCTCACTGGGGTACGGGTCCCACACACACTGACTCTCACTGGGGTACGGGTCCCACACACACTGACTCTCACCTTTATCTGAAAGGGCGAAGGAAATTTCAGCTTTTGTGACTCCAGATGGTATATACCAATTCAAAGTTATACCATTTGGCATGAAAAACACCCCAGCCACATTTCAACAGTTCACTAACAAAGTTGTTTCAGGATTACCCAATTGTGCGGTACACAGCGACGATCTGGTAATTTTCAGCCAGACATGGAAAGAACATTTAAAACATCTGATGGAGTTATTCGATCGACTTCAGGAGGTGGGTTTGGTGGTAAACCTAGCCATGTAGGGGCTGGTTTAGCTCACAAGGCTAAATCGCTGGCTTATAAAGCAGACCAAGCAGGCCAGCAGCATGGTTCGATTCCCGTAACAGCCTCCCCGAACAGGCGCCGGAATGTGGCGACTAGGGGCTTTTCACAGTAACTTCATTTGAAGCCTACTCGTGACAATAAGCCATTTTCATTTTCATTTTTCATTTCAAAAGTGAATTTGGAAAAGCCCAAGTCACTTTCCTTGGCCATACAATCGGACAGGGTTGAATGGTCCCACGGAATGTGAAAACAAAAAATTATTGGGAGTTTCCAATATCCTCGACACAAAGGGAAATAATGTGATTTCTTGGCATGAGTGGTTTCTATCGTAAAATTGTGCTGAATTTTAGCAGTGTGGTGGCTCGTGTCCCTCCATCCTAGTAAAATCCGTCTCTGGGCCACCAGGGAAGCAAAGGCCATAGCGTTGGCCTCTTTCTCTCCCCCCCCACCCTCGGTCTTCTGACATGCCAAAGACCGCCACCTCTGGACTCGGATTCACCCTCCCTTCCAGGACTTCTGACACACCCTCTCACCCTCTTGAAATGAAAATCACTTATTGTCACAAGTAGGCTTCAAATGAAGTTACTGTGAAAAGCCCCTAGTCACCACATTCCGGCGCCTGTTCGGGGAGGCTGGTACGGGCATTGAACTGTGCTGCTGGCCTGCCTTGGTCTGCTTTAAAAGTCAGCTCTTTAGCCCTGTGCTAAACTAGCCCCTCTTTCGCCCTGAAAATCCTTGCCAAAATCCCCTGTGTCTCGGACACGCCCAGAACATGTGTACGTGGTTCGCAGAGCTTCGCTCACATCGCCCGCACCTGTCCTCCACCTCCTCAAAGAACCTGCTCAGGTATGGGAAATTTTGCACATGTTCCTGAGATAATGGGAACGGGAAAAGGTAGGCAGCAGGGTAGCATGGTGGTTAGCATAAATGCTTCACAGCTCCAGGGTCCCACGTTCGATTCCCGGCTGGGTCACTGTCTGTGTGGAGTCTGCACGTCCTCCCCCTGTGTGCGTGGGTTTCCTCCGGGTGCTCCGGTTTCCTCCCACAGTCCAAAGATGTGCGGGTTAGGTGGATTGGCCATGCTAAAATTGCCCGTAGTGTCCTAATAAAAAGTAAGGTTAAGGGGGGGGGGGGTTGTTGGGTTACGGGTATAGGGTGGATACGTGGGTTTGAGTAGGGTGATCATGGCTCGGCACAACATTGAGGGCCGAAGGGCCTGTTCTGTGCTGTACTGTTCTATGTTCTATGTAGGTGGGACAGTAAGTTGCAATGAGGAAATAAGAACCTTCCAAATGGATATAGATAGGTTCGGAGAGTGGGACAAAATGTGGCAGGTGGAGTTTTTAAAAAATCATTATTAGTGTCACAAGTAGGCTTACATTAACCCTGCAATGAAGTGACTGTGTAAATCCCCTCGTCGCCACATTCCGGCGCCTGTTCGGGTACACAGAGGGAGAATTCAGAATGTCCAATTCACCTAACAGCACGTCTTTCGGGACTTGTGGGAGGAAACCGGAGCGCCCGGATGAGTGCAGACTCCACACAGACGGTGACGCAAGCCGGGAATCGAACCTGAGACCCTGGCGCTGTGAAACAGCAGTGCCAACCACTGCTTTAATGTGGATAAGTGTGAGGTCATCCATTTTGGTTGGAAAAATGGACAGGCAACTTATCATCTAAATGGGCACAGTAAGAACCCTTCCAACACCAGGTTAAAGTCCAACAGGTCTGTTTTGAATCACTAGCTTTCGGAGCACTGCTCCTTCCTCAGGTGAATGAAGAGGTGGGTTCCACAACCACATATATAGACAAAGTCAATGATGCAAGACGATACTTTGAATGCGAGTCTTTGCAGGAAATTAAGTCTTTACAGGTGCAGACGGTGAGACTGGAGAGAGGGATAATCCCAGGTTAAAGAGGTGTGAATTGTCTCAAGCTAGGACAGTTGGTAGGATTTCGCAAGCCCAGGCCAGATGGTGGGGGGTGAATGTAATGCGACATGAATCCAAGGTCCAGGTTGAGGCCGTACTCGTGTGTGGAACTATCAGTTTCTGCTCGGCGATTCTGCGGTGTCGCGCGTCCTGAAGGCCGCCTTGGAGAACGCTTACCCGAAGTTCAGAGGCTGAATGCCCTCGACTGCTGAAGTGTTCCCCGACGGGAAGGGAACATTCCTGCCTGGCGATTTGTGCCATGGGGAGAGTTTTCGGGGAGCTCCGATGCAGAGGGATCTGGGTGTCCTAGTGCATGAGTCACAGAAAACTAGCAGGCAGGTACAGCAGGTAATAAGGAAAGTGAATGGAATGTTGGCATTTATATCTAAAGGAATTGAGTATAAAGCTAAGGAAGTGTAACTGTACAAGGCATTGGTAAGACCACACCTGGAGTATTGTGCACAGTTTTGGGTTCCCTTATTTGAGGAATGATGTCGTGGCATTGGAGGCAGTTTAGACGAGGTTCACTGCATTGATTCCAGAGATGAGGGGTTTGTCGTATGAGGGGAGATTGAACAGTTTAGGCCGATACGCAGTCTAGGCCTTTTCACAGTAACTTCACTGCAGTGTTAATGTAACCCTACTTGTGACAATAAAGATTATTATTATTCTGAATTTAGCGGAATGGGAACATAGAACATGACAGCGCAGTACAGGCCCTTCGGCCCTCGATGTTGCGCCGACCTGTGAAACCCCTCTAAAGCCCATCTACACTATTCCCTTATTGTCCATATGCCTATCCAATAACCATTTGAATGCGTTTAGAGTTGGCGAGTCCACTACTGTTGCAGGCAGGGCATTCCACGCCCTTACTACTCTCTGAGTAAAGAACCTACCTCTGACATCTGTCCTGTATCTATCTCCCCTCAATTTAAAGCTATGTCCCCTCGTGCTGGACATCACCATCCGAGGAAAAAGGCTCTCACTGTCCACCCTATCTAATCCTCTGATCATCTCGTATGCCTCAATTAAGTCACCTCTTAACCTTCTTCTCTCTAACGAAAACAGCCTTAAGTCCCTCAGCCTTTCCTCATAAGATCTTCCCTCCATACCAGGCAACATCCTGGTAAATCTCCTCTGTACCCTTTCTAATGCTTCCACATCCTTCCTATAATGCGGCGACCAGAACTGTACGCAATACTCCAAATGCGGCCGCACCAGAGTTTTGTACAGCTGCAACGTGACCTCATGGCTCCGAAACTCAATCTCTCTACCAATAAAAGCTAACACTTCTTAACAACCCTCTGAACCTGGGTGGCAACTTTCAGGGATCTATGGACATGGAGATCAAATAGAGATACATCAGCAGCTAAAAGGTGTGGATAAAGTAGACGTGGAGCGGATGCTTCCTCTTGTGGGGCATTCCGGAACGAGAGGTCATAGTCTCCGGATAAGAGGCAGCAAATTTAAAATGGATTTGAGGAGAAACTACTCTCCCCAAAGGATTGTGAATGTGTGGAATTCGCTACCCCCAGAGTGCGGTGGATGCTGGGACAGCGAGTAAATTTAAGGAGGAGATAGACAGATTTGTAATTGGTAATGGGGTTGAAGGGTTACGGAGAACGGACAGGACGGTGGAGTTGACATCAGGGTGGGATCAGCCATGGTCACATTGAGGGTGTTAGGCCAGGGGGGCTAAATTGCCGACTCCCGCTCCTCGGTCATGTGTTCCGGGGAGGAGATATGCACTGGCTGATTTCACAATCCAGCTCTTGGTTTGTAACATTCTCGGTAGCAGATGAGGAACATATCAGCCAGGATAGAATGGCGGAGCAGGCTCGATGGGCCAAATGGCCCAATTCTGCTGCGATATCTTATGAACTTATGGAACATCTCCAGGATTCCTGCTCCTGCTCCATATCCATCCGCCCTGCCTGGAAAATGAGTGTCAGTGGGGGGGGGGGGGGGGGGGGGGGGGGGGGGGGGGGGGGGGGGGGGGGGGGGGGGGGGGGGGGGGGGGGGGGGGGGGGGGGGGGGGGG